>NC_087221.1:30885905-30890905 GCF_015104395.2 Macrobrachium nipponense | reverse complement strand
GAAAGAAGGAGAGACCAGTTATTAGAAATTAGTAAATAAATTAACAAATAAATATATAAATAGATACAAACAGCATCAGTATTCTGTGAGAACTGGGCAAATATCGAATGCATTATTCGTACATATGAGAGATTTAGATAATCTTATTAACTGGAGTAAAGCAAGAGCCTTCATCCCATGTAATGACACAGTTAAAAGGAATATCATTGAATCTTGTTTCATCAAGTCAAATAATAGAAATGTTCTAAATTTAAGTCTTGATTTGATTTAAACTTGATGCTTTCATAAGAAAAAAAGTTGTAGATAAATATAAGCAACAAATTAATATATTCAGTTTTTTACATGTTTTTGGACTGTAAAGAACTTTCGGTTAGGGTCAATCTGTTTAGGTTTGTAGACCGTGTGATATCCGATAATCCTGGATTATTATCTCTTTTAATTTTTACCCTTTTATTGACAATTAACCATCTGGTATTTTGATCTTGTGTTGTTTACCTGAGACTTTTCTCTCCAATTGTACCTCATTAACTCCTTGACAATGTCTGAGTAAAGACGAAAGCTCTTGGATTTCTGACATTCATTTTCCTGTGGAATTCGCTAATACAAATGTAAGTATATTGACATACTGCTTTCGTGAAATAAAGAACCGTACATTCCGACAAAGGTTAAATTAACACCACACACCTAGCACTAATTAACATATCAATACACAAGGCAGAACAATAGTATTTAATACTGAGGATATTAAAAAATATACGTTTAGAATTTAAAGAATACTAACTAAAAATCAAACTCCTGAATTTCGATTATATTTATCGCCTCAGTTACCATCTGCTGATTAAATCATTATGAAGAACTTACTATAGCACAATTTTTTTTCACTATAGTAATCAATTATACTGATAACACAAGTCAATCTTAAGTGTGTCTCTTGTGGTAATCACTTTCCAAGACAAGGAAATTGCGATAGTTAACCGTAAATTGGAGTTAACAGCTACTAGTTTGGTGCATATTATTCAATGAGACATTTATTCTACAAAACTCTAGTATCATCCGGTTATGATGTCCGGATTGCTCTCCAGTATCGTCCGCTCAAAAGGTTCAGAACGCTGAAAGTGATTCCTACTTCAGCTACTGGAGGTTTTTCTTTAATAGGATCAAGAATCTCTCAACAAACTTTCTCTACCTTTTTTAACTAGTTATGTGGAATTACATTCTATTTTTCTATCTTCCTTTCCATCCACCTTCTGTCGAGTTACAATCTCCTCTCTCTCTCTCTCTCTCTCTCTCTCTCTCTCTTTCAAACTGCTAGTAGTTATTGTGTTTCTCACCCTTGGGAACTGCGTTGTCCTCTCTCTCTCTCTCTCTCTCTCTCTCTCTCTCTCTCTCTCTCTCTTCAGACTGCTAGACGTACGCCATTCTCTTTCTCTCTCACCCTTGGGACTCTCTCGCTCTCTCTCTTTATCAAATTATTAAACATCGTTCTCCTCCCCTCTCACCCTTGGAACTGCGATACTCTCTCTCTCTCTCAGAAAAATCATTCAAATCCGAATACCAAGTAAATTAAAGAAAAACATGACGGCTGATATCAATAAGACGCCCCTGTAGTCATATTATGAATATTATGCTCATATCTTCCCCACCATCCGCCTGAGGTGTCAAACTAGGTCAACATAAGTCACCCTCATCCTAATATTTGCTTTTCCTCGCCGCGACACTTCTAAAACGGGGTCACACGAGACCTCAGTTGGCCTTGAAATGATATAATAACGACGTTTAATACTGGAGAATCTCTCCGTTAAATAGAATTAATTCATTCCATTGTGACCTGACTAAACTTACTGTGGTATTTCATTTATATTATAAAAATTGATGAGTATATACGTATAAGCGTTAATGTTTGAAAAACTTGAAAAAAGTATATATATATAGTATATATATATATATATGTATACATATAATTACCGATTAAGTTTGCTAAGTTTACTTTAATACTGACAAAAAAAAAAAAAACCTTCATTAGAGGGGAAAAAATATAAGGCATCTTTTGGAGGTAAGCGGTTCATATACCAGCCAATATTACTAAAGATAATCGTGACTAGATGAACCTTCATGTTCAAGCACGAACCAATCAAAAAATCAAAATTACTTTAGAGTTAGCTAAAAAAAAAAAAAAAAAAAAACTAAAACAAAATCTTCTCAAAACTAAGTAGCCACACAGGTTTATTAATTATAAAACAAAAATAAAAAATAAGTCAATGGCACTTGAGTAAGGGCCGTCCCCTCCCCCCCCCCAAAAAAAAAAAAAAAAAAAAAAAAACAAAAAAAAAAAAAAAAAAAAAAAAAAAACACTGGCAACGTTCATCTCTGTTAGGCAAAAAAAAAAAAAAATAATAATAATAATAAACACACGGAATGATTGGAATTCCCCCAAAATCTTCTTAGCTCCAAATTGGCCCATAGGCCGTAGTTACCACAAATTTCAGTTAAATCCTCCCATTACTTTCCAAGATATGAGAAGCCAGAGGTTGGGGAATTTATAACCTGTGTAAACATCTGTTGGTAAGGGAAATGTTTACACAATTTTCCTTCGCTTTCCCAAACCTAAGGCTTGAACAGGTTTCTTCCATATTTTGTGTCCGAAGCTGGATAAACTAAAATTTTTTTACTAGATTTTAGAAATGCAACTCAAAACAAATAAAAAAAAAATAAAGTGGTTGCACGAAAGACGAGACGCTTGAGAACGCCTCCGCGCGCTCGCATCCTTTTATAAGCATTCGGTTTTCAAATCTGAAGCCTTTGGAAGTGAAAGCATCGTTTTATTTCTACTCGATGTCCCCTGAGAAAAAAATAAACTAGGAATTATTTTTTGCAATTCATGTTTTTTTTTTTATAAAAAATGCACGTAAAATAGGAAAATTGTTATATAAAACACATGTAACAGATGTGAGATAATTTTTCTAAAGGGCTACAAATTTACCATAACTCTTAAGCATCAGAGTCAAATATCATTATTCTCCTTTTTTATTGTTTCTTAAAATGCGTGCGTACAAGAGAAATATTATGTAAAATACATGTACTGGATGAGAGATAATTTTTCTAAATGGCCTGAAGTTACTCAAAATGAATAAACAAGAAGTTCAAATAAAAAGTAATTTTTTTTCTATAACACAATTTTCCTTTGTTTCCAAAATGGGAACACTGAATAAAGAATAAAGAATGTAATAACACGCGTACAATACACGCGAAATATTCAGTTTCTAATGAACAATAAACGTAAAACACGCACTTTCATAGTACAATAAACGTAAAAAATGCAGTTTCTTACGTAAATCGCCAACACAATTGATTAAAAACTAAGATTTAATAGTGAATCCAAATTCCGTCATTTAACGAACAATTTCATTACCGAGGTAAAATACGCATCGAATAAATATTTACATAGCTATTCAAACACACGGGATTGACAGCTCCCCTTGCTTCATAAAACAAGAAAGTGCAAAATAACGATACAGAAAATCAGATACTTCAGAAAGTGTTGAAATCCCTGACATAAATATTAAAAACATGGCAGAGACAAAGTCAGGTTACAATTTTTGTCCTCTGCAATATCGTATTTTAGTTCTTCTGTTGAATCATACCTTCAAAAAATATAGATATGACATCGGAATTTTTCCAGCTCTTTCAAATAAATGATGTCAGGTTAATCCTCCAATTCCAGCTATTTTTGTTCTGTTTGAATTTATACATTGAATTGATACGAATAAATGGAAGAATTGCGCACTGAATTATTTGATACTACGCGAATAAAACTTTGCTTTAATGAAGAAAAGACCGTAAACATGTTAAACTCCCAAGAGAAAATTTATTTTCATTGGTTTTTAAAGGCTAATATTTGTGTTAGGACACTTATTAACTGATATCAATTATGATTAAATGTTTATATATATGAATTCTTTTATGCGTTAGATTTTATGTCTCTCCTCAACATTTTTTTCTATGGGCATAAATTTCGGTGGAAGGCTATATGAACTTGTTCACTTTTGTAATAAAAGAGATAATAGACAATGGGAACTTGTTCATTCTTTACTAAAAGAAATAATTATCTTTTTAAAGTTTGTTTTAAAAATGGCGATTAACGACAATACGTTTCAGAAACGTAAACGCTAAAATTGTAGAAAAAAAATAAACAAAACTCATAGAACAGAATGATTTACATGCAATAGCTCAAAAGAAGCTCGACCAGAATGCTTATTATTTTAAGAGAAAATAATAAGCATTCAACTGCATAAATATGACTTGGATAATTACATACATATAGTGCACCTCTCAAGAAATATGGATTTACTAAATACTTTTCAGGATAAATCAACTTCCTTTCAGGGTAGTGGTGTTATCAAAGGAAACTTCAAATATATTGTAGCAGACCTTTAGAGAAAGTGAAATTCCAAGAATATGAAAATGCTGCATAAATAAATCTATGTCCTTCGATATTATGGCAAAAAACCGATTCTTCAAGAGGAGTTTTCTCACCCCAGGAAGTCAATACGTCAAGACGACACGCTATCCAGTCAAACACGCACTTGCAATCAGTGTTGTCAAGGGGATTATAAATATATATATATATATATATATATATATATATATATATATATATATATATAGTGTGTGTGTGTGTTGTGGGTTGAGGGTTGAACGTTCGTTTGTGTACGTACGTTGGTACGAATAATTTTCTATATATTTGTATATATGAATACATAAATTATTATAATATATAGGAGATTAGATTATCATGTAATATATAAATATTTAATATATAATATATATATTTATTTAATATTCTAAAAGTATCTATATATATAATACATAATATATGACATATATATATATATATATATACATATATACCCCATACTATATACGACACCATGCGGATTACTTCGCCAATAACAGTACTGATGATCCCTGTACCTAATTCTATTCCGAAGCAATTACAGGCA
>NC_087221.1:30838405-30880905 GCF_015104395.2 Macrobrachium nipponense | reverse complement strand
TTCAAGCTTAGTACTGTTATTATTATTATTATTATTATTTTTTTTCTTTTTTTGCTCTATCACAGTCCTCCAATTCGACTGGGTGGTTTATAGTGTGGGGTTCCGGGTTGCATCCTGCCTCCTTAGGAGTCCATCACTTTTCTTACTATGTGTGCCGTTTCTAGGATCACACTCTTCTGCATGAGTCCTGGAAACTACTTCAGCCTCTAGTTTTTTCTAGATTCCTTTTCAGGGATCTTGGGATCGTGCCTAGTGCTCCTATGATTATGGGTACGATTTCCACTGGCATATCCCATATCCTTCTTATTTCTATTTTCAATCTTGTACTTATACATTTTTTCCCTCTCTTTCTCTTCAACTCTGGTGTCCCATGGTATTGCGACATCAATGAGTGATACTTTTCTTTCTTGACTTTGTCAATCAACGTCACGTCTGGTCTGTTTGCACGTATCACCCTATGCGTTCTGATACCATAGTCCCAGAGGATCTTTGCCTGATGGTTTTCTATCACTCCTTCAGGTTGGTGCTCGTACCACTTATTACTGCAAGGTAGCTGATGTTTCTTGCACAGGCTCCAGTGGAGGGCTTTTGCCACTGAATCATGCCTCTTTTTGTACTGGTTCTGTGCAAGTGCCGGGCATTCACTTGCTATGTGGTTTATGGTTTCATTTTTCGTATTGCACTTCCATACATATGGGAGAGATGTTATTTCTGTCTATCGTACTTTGAACATATCTGGTTCTTAGGGCCTGATCTTGTGCCGCTGTTATCATTCCTTCAGTTTCCTTCTTTAGCTCTCCCCTCTGTAGCCATTGCCAATTGTCATCGCTGGCTAGTTCTTTAGTCTGTCTCATGTATTGTCCGTGCATTGGTTTGTTGTGCCAGTCCTCTGTTCTTTCTGTCTTTTTCCTGTCTCTGTATATTTCTGGGTCTTCGTCTACTTTTATTAGTCCTTCATCCCATGCACTCTTTAGCCACTCGTCTTCACTGGTTTTCAGATATTGCCCCAGTGCTCTGTTTTCGATGTTGACGCAGTCCTCTATGCTTAGTAGTAACCTCCTCTCCCTCCTTCCTTTCGTGTTATGTATAGTCTGTCCGTATTTGCTCTTGGGTGTAGTGCTTTGTGTATTGTCATTTGTTTCCTGGTTTTCTGATCTATGCTGCGGAGTTCTGCCTTCGTCCATTCACTATTCCTGCGCTGTATCTGATTACTGCACGCCCATCAGTGTTTAAATGTCTTTTATCATATTTCTGGCGTTGAGTTTTGACTTGAGTATCGCCTTGAGTCCTCTGCATATATTCTTTTCCTGATCGTGTCCTTCATCTCTTGGTGTTTTATATCTCCTCCTTCCATTATTCCCAAGTATTTGTATCCTGTCTCATCTATGTGTTTGATGTTGCTCCCATCTGGTAGCTTTATCCATCAGTTCTCGTTACTTTGCCTTTTTGTATGTTGACTAAGGCGCATTTTTCTCTATTCCAAACTCCATCCTGATGTCCCCAGATACAATCCTTACAGTCTGGATTAGGGTATCTATTTCCTTGATGCTCTTACCGTGAACATCAGATGGTTGATTTTGTTGCCTCTTTTCTTGAGTTGGTACCCGGCATCCATCTTCCGTACTACTTTTGGTCATTGGGAATCATGGCTACTACGAAGAGTAGTGGGGACAGTGAGTCGCCCTGGAAGATCCCTCCTCCTGATATTAACCTCTGCTAGTCTTATTCCAGAGCTTGTAAGTATTGTATTCCAGTTGCGCATTGTATTTTTGAGGAAGCTGATGGTATTTTCCTCTGCCCCATATATTTTCAGGCATTCTATTAGCCATGTGTGTGGTATCATGTCGAAGGCTTTCTTATAGTCTATCCATGCCATGCTTAGGTTGGTTTCCTTCTCCTACTGTTCTTCATTACCATTTTGTCTATCAGGAGCTGGTCTTTTGTGCCCCTACACTTCCTTCTGCAAGCCTTTCTGTTGGTGGGGGATGGTGTTTGTCTCCTATAGGTAGTTGTATAGCCTTTCACTGATGATACCTGTTAGTAACTTCCACATT
The DNA here is from genome assembly GCF_015104395.2 of Macrobrachium nipponense. NCBI lineage: Eukaryota > Metazoa > Arthropoda > Malacostraca > Decapoda > Palaemonidae > Macrobrachium > Macrobrachium nipponense. The sequence goes on along the minus strand of NC_087221.1, from coordinate 30,878,851 downwards.
ATTGGTAGGCAGGTGATAGGCCTGTAGTTACTGGCTATATTTCCCTTACTCTTGTCTTTTTGTACTAAGGATGTTCTTCCTGTGGTCATCCATTTGGGTGCTTGGTGATTTGAGATACAATGCTGGAGTTGTTCTGCTATTCGTGGGTGTAGGGCCTTGAAGTTTTTGAGCCAGTATCCATGGACTTCATCGGGACCTGGGCTTTCCAGTTTGGCATTTTCTTTAGTTGGTGTTCTGACTGTGTCTGTCGTGATGTTCTGTGAATCTTTGTTTTATTCTCCCTGTTTCTTCTTCCTTGACTTCCTGGAGCCATGTTGCATGTTTGTGTGTATACCGGATTGCTCCATATGTTTTCCCAGAGTCTCTTACTTGGTTCGGCTTCAGGAATTTCTTGGTGGTTGTTTCCCCTTCCCCTTCTTAGTTGGCTGTATAGTCTTTTCTGGTTGGTTCCGAATAGTTTGTTCTGTTGGTATCCCTTATTCCTGTTCATGTACCGTTGGATCTTGTGTGCTTTGGCCTTAATTTTTTTCTCTGTTCTACATCTTCTATTGTGTTGTTTAGTCCCCTCTCTTGTACTTTGTATTTCTCGTTGAGTTCCTCCCTTGTTTTCTTGCTTCTTAGCCTTTTTTGCTTTTTTCTGCCATCTCTTTCAGTTTACTCAAGTCAGATCTCATCACCATGATTTGCTTTTCCAGGCGCCTTTTCCAAGGAGGTTGCTGTTTGGTTTCTGTTGGGTTGGTTGTGACGGTGGTGTTGTGTTCGAATCCCCATCAGTTCTGCTACTAATCTTGCTCCTGCATATGTCAAGTTATTTGTTTCTGTGATACTGGTGGTGTGTATTAGGCCCATTATTTCATTGACCTCACTTGTTTTCCTCCCATTAATTTCTTGGTGTTGTAGGCTTTCATGGAGGGGATCTTTGTTCTCTCTGTATCTGGCTCCATCCATTGTCTAATCTTTTCTACCCATTCCGTCCTCTCTGTTACTTCGTCGGTGTTTCTTCGCGTGTCGTTGTTTGATACTTCATCCTGTCGTCTTCTGTGGCATCGTCTCTCAGTTCGTCTTCGTGTAATTCGTTGTCGTGTGACATTTCCCTTTCCAGTTCTTCTCTTTCTGTTGGGGAGAGCCAGTTCTTTTTCTTTATGTTCCTTCCCACTTGGTCTGCCAGCCTCGTGCTCTGTTTGGGGGGTGTTATTCCTCTCATTCCAGATGTTGACCAATCTTCTTCTATATCCTCTCTCCGTATGGTTGCTTCTGATGTAGCATCTCCATATTTCCTTATTTTCTTCTCTTGTCCATTTCCTTTTTCTTCCTTTTTGCCTCTGTATCTCCAATCTCAGGCTGTTTGATTACCGTCGTTGTGGTGATCAGTTGCTGGATGACGACCTCCAAGTACCTGACCGTCTTCCCCTACAATTGGGTTGAATACCTGGTTGCCGGACGAGGCTCCTCTGTTGCCAGAGGTTTCATTTACGTCGTTGTCGTTTATTCCTTCATTTCTTTCCATCATTGCTGAGTTTTTTGCTATTTAACCCATAGCTGGACCCTACCCCATCAGGGATAGGTACTCATTTACAGCTGAGTAGACTGAGGAAATTATGGTAAAGATCCTTTCCCAAGGAATCAACGCCGAGGAGAGCGGTCACCCATCCAACGACTGACCAGCCCCAATGTTGCTTAACTTGACTTAAGTCTATTGACGACCTAACCAACTCCTCCACGGCGCCACTTATTATTATATATTATTATTATTATGATTATTATTATTTTATTATTTTCTTATTATTATCTTATTATTATTATTATTATTATGTTATTATTATTATTATTATTATTATTTTAAGAAGGTTTAAATAAATTATAAAATTATAAACGAACTTTTAACATTTTTCTTATTGTGGACCCCTTAGAACAAATCATTATTATTATTACTATTATTCAGAAAACGAACACTATTTATAAGGAACATGCTCACCACAGGGAGCCACTAACTTGAAATTCAAGCTTCTAAAGAAACGAATACGGTGTTCAACAGAAAGAAGTAACAGAAGGTAGCGCGAAACACAGAAAGAAGAGATCACTTATTAAAAAAAAAAGCAAAAGAGAAATGAACAAATTAATAATCTATAACTAACTGGCGTCACATTCCTAAAGGCCTGCCACCAAATTCTTAAGGGTGTCTTTAAATACCGAGTGAAAATCTCTTTGGATTCCGTACATGATTTTCCAGGATTCCAATTGACTTTGACGTCTGAAAAGCTGAAAAGATCCTTTAATTCGAATGAGACGTTTGACAGTTGCTAAAGCAAGACAGTTGCTAATGCAAGTATCTACTTTTGACAGTTGCTAATGCAAGTGTCTACTTTTGACAGCTGCTAATGCAAGTATCTACTTTTGACAGCTGCTAATGCAAGTAACTACTTTTGACAGCTGCTAATGCAAGTATCTACTTTTGACAGTTGCTAATGCAAGTATCTACTTTTGACAGCTGCTAATGCAAGTATCTACTTTTGACAGCTGCTAATGCAAGTATCTACTTTTGACAGTGCTAATGCAAGGTGCTACTTTTGACAGAACGTGGCTAATGACAAGTATGCAAAATACTTTTAAACAGTTGCTAATGCAAAGTTTTGTCTACTTTTGACAGCTGCTAATGCAAATATCTACTTTTGACAGTTTGCTATCAAATTGTCTACTTTTGCAGGCTGCTAACGCAATTATCTACTTTTGACAGCTGCTAACATGCAAGTATCTACTTTTTGACAGCTGTAATGCTAAATGCATAATCTACTTTTGACAGCTGCTAATGCAAGTGTCAAAATATCTTTTGCTTTTGACAGCTGCTAATGCAAGTGTCTACTTTTGACAGCTGCTAATGCAAGTGTCTACTTCTGACAGTTGTTAATGCAAGTATCAACTTTTGACAGCTGCTAATGCAAGTATCTACTTTTGACAGCTGCTAATGCAAGTATCTACTTTTAACAGTTGCTAATGCAACAAGTGTCTAATTTTTGACAGTTGCTAATGCAAGTAACTACATTTGACAGCTGCTAATACAAGTAGCTACTTCTGACAGTTGCTAATGCAAGTATTTACTTTTGACAGTTGTTAATGCAAGTAACTACATTTGACAGCTGCTAATGCAAGTATCTAGTTTTGACAGTTGCTAATGCAAGTATCTACTTTTGACAGTTGCTAATGCAAGTAACTACATTTGACAGCTGCTAATGCAAGTATATCTACTTTTGACGTTGGCTAATGCAAGTAACTACATTTGACAGCTGCTAAATGCAAGTATATATCTACTTTTGACAGCTGCTAATGCAAGTATCTACTTTTGACAGCTGCTAATGCAAGTATCTACTTTTGACAGCTGCTAATGCAAGTAACTACTTTTGACAATTGCTAATGTAAGTATCTACTTCTGACAGTTGCTAATGCAAGTATCTAATAAGATACTGGATGCGAGCAGACAGACAACAAAAATGAAATATTTCGGGTATAAGTATGACCTTTGTTACTGTTCGTCTTTCACGAACTCTGCAATGACAGGTGTGACTGATGATGCAATAAGTTAGATGAGATAAGGTGTGCTCAGAAGCGGTGCGAAAGTTATAAGTGAAACTTTCGGGTCACAGTTTTTTCTAGAACAGTTTCATTCAAGTTGGAATGTTTTTTTTTTTTTTTTTTTTTTTTTTTTTTTTTAATTATAAAACATCCAGGAGCTGGAATGGTCGTATTTTTTTTTTTCTATTTCTTGAATGATAAAACATCCAGGAGCTTGATATGATAATTTACTTAATTTTTTAAGGGTGGGCTGGAGTAACTTATTGGATTCGAAAGGTCGCATTTTTCCATTTCTTGAATGATAAAACGTCTATAAACCTGATGTGATAATTTTTTATTTTTTTAAATTTTTTTTAGGAGGGGGTAGGAATCAGATTTGTTACGTCTGGAAAAACGTTATACCCGAAGCTTCTCTCTCTCTCTCTCTCTCTCTCTCTCTCTCTCTCTCTCTCTCTCTCTCTCTCTCTCTCTCTCTCTCTCATCACGGTTATTAATTCTAAGATCGTGCTCATATTCATAAAAACGTGTAACATGAGTCTGATAATTAATTGTAAAAACAAGCAGCGTCACGCATAATGCATTAAGCTTAAGGTCCCCTTAGCACCGTTCATTATATCAATCTAAATACAATGACTGAACATGAGAAGGCCCGATATTATCCCATAGCATTAAGGATAAATTTTTTATATAAAAATAATGAACAAAATCTGTATACTCCCTAATCCCTAAATGTACAGATAACGATAATAGCCATTAGAAACCGTAACACTAACTGCAAGATCGATTGATTGATTGATTTCATGTTAGCTGGCATCATCGCTACAAGATATGATCTGAATATGAATGTCAGCCATAAAAGGACTTTCTGGAAGATTACTGATAAACGCTGGAAGAAGGTAGCTCAAATCGTTGCAAAGACTTCAACGCTTTCCAAAGGCTATAAAGCGCTTAGTTCTGCAATGACGTTCTCTGTGGAAGCTAATTTAAAAAATCACAAGTTTTTGATCAACCAAAAATATATTACTTCACATAACTTTCACGGTCTGGTGCTAGAAGCTAAAAAAAAAACATTTTTAGAATTCAAAGCAACATTGGGATATTTTTGCTATCTGCCTTGGAATGGAATATAAAATTTAGCCAAAGCTAAAGGCCAAACACAGGGACCTGAGAGATCATTCAGCGCTAAAACGGAAATTGACGGTAAGAAGGTCTAGTAGGTGTAACAGGAGGAAAACCACGCAATTGCACTATGAAACAATCGTTAAGGTAGTCGGGAGAAGTCTGATGGAAGAAAGAGAATATGAACGGAGGTATAAGTACAAGGAACGGAAGTGCATTGAGAGCGCCTAAACTCAATCACTGCTTCTGTACCGAAGTGCCAAAGTTCTGGACATTCGAAGGAAGCAGATTTAAAGAAAACTGGGGAGATGCTGTACTTCAATGCAACACGTTTAATCCTGATTAACATTTTTATTGAGAAATCCCTGTTAACTTTTCCCAATGCAACACAGGGGTTAAATCACCTGATAACAATTTTTTAAAAATTGAAAGAAAACGTCCGTGTACTTTATTTTCAATGCACACAGTTTTAGATACTGAATAAAACATTTTATTGAGAAAATCCTATTACCTTCAATGCACACAGTTTACCCAGATAAAATTTTTTGAGGAAGTGAAACATTTATCGTCGATTGTCCGCTTATGTATTTTGCAACGCTGGTGAAGCTCAAATGATTTGCAATGTAGGTCACACACTATCCGCAAAAAAAAGATTTCACATAAATTTAATCTTATGTGTTTTACAATCGCTTTATTAATATAGTCTTTTAAATTTACTTTATCCTGACGCAGTTGGAATTCAGTAAGTCTTATTTACAAAAGCTTTGCTTATTGTGATCAGGGTCATGAAATTGTAAGAAGAAAATGTCGAGGAAATTGACTCGAGACTCAAAGCATATCTTTGCTTGACGGAAAGACGGTACAACAATTTGTTTAAGTTAATAAAACCGTAAAGATAAGAACAAAAATATTGAGCCAGATTAATCATTTCAAGCTTCATATTTACATATAATATGACGGCATCGAATAGACAGGATTTTCAATCATTATACGACGAACTTTGGATACTTATAAGAGATTTAAATGCAAATCAAACAGCAATTCTTATTTTGGTCCTTTAAAAATTGCATATTTATTCCTTCTCTCAGAATTGTATGGCTATACATACACAGTGCACGTACATAAAAGAATTTTTATATGTACACGTTTATGTGTACCCATGACGTTGAAAATGACGGTAATAAAAGAGAGGGTCGAGGTGGCAAGTCCCGACTGTGGGAGTTACTGGTAATAGAAGCTGGACGACAGCGATTATGAGTGAGGAGTTTATTTCCTGAAGAATATCTGCATACGCAGCAAAAATATCAGCAAAGAACAGAATGACCCAATGCGAGAAAAAGGAAAGAGAGCAAAGGAGTAGAACTGTGTCCTCCCTGTGCTAGGTCATGTCATTGCCTAGGATAACATAAGAAACTATAATAATAAAATCTGAGTGGATCATTCTTGTTTGTCCGGCCCGGGTGGGGAGGGGTAAGTAGGGGATAGGGAGGGTAGGAGAGACATGATACATCCACCTTCCTCCTGCAAACCTGTTTGTCCGTCCCAGGTGGGCGGACTGGGTAGGGATCAGGAAGGTAGGGGAGACAAGAAATCCACCCTCCTCCCGCAAACATGTTTGTCCGCCCCGGGTTGGGATCGGGAGTGTAGGGGAGACATGACGGACAGCGTCGGGTTCCAGCGCAGCGTAGCATGGTCCATCAAGCTCATAGGTATATATTCACCAAATAGCGCAGAGTAACTTGATGTGGTTCATAAGAATAGTGACAGATGCTCTAGGTAATTAGGCAACATATGCATATTCAAGGCTTCATTCAGCCGCCAAGAGTTACAGCAGTCAACAGAGTAGGGAACACTGGGAATGTCAAAAATGTAGGTACACATTCAAACAGGTTATTAAGACAAATGCCAATTTACCACAGGGCTGAATATTGCTCTTCATCCTACATCCAGCATCTTCAAAGCTACCAGAGAATAAGGATTTTAAAAAAAGAAGAAATCATTTTTTTTCTGCAAGACGAATAATTACGCAGCATTTGACACAGACTAATAAAGAAAGACACACTTGGATTCTTCTCAAGAAATCGAACACGCCTGACTTATCAACACCTCCTCCTCCTCCTCCTCCTCCTGGCCAGGTGAATAAATCACTCTCAAATCCTGACTTCCGGGAGACGATAGGTCCAAGAAAAAGTGAGAAAAAATAAAATAAAAAAGAATCAACTTCCAGGCTTACACGCATACATCTTCCTCTATTCTTTTTTCTTTTTTTCTTCTATTTTTCTTCCCTTTCTCGTTTTTTCCTTTCCTTCAAGTTTTCGTAATCTCAAGAATGTAAAATTAAATGTAATAACCGCTTCTAAAGGCTCAACTTTGCGCCATCTCGCATCCATCTTCCTGCATTCTTATTATTTCTTAAGATTAATGATATTTCTCATCCTTTTTTCTCTTACTCGAGGAGTAAGCCTACAAAATACTTCGTTGTTGTTCTTGTTGGGGGGTAGGAAAGCCCTATGTTTTTGTTTGTTTGTATGGTGTTTTTACGTTGCATGGAACCAGTGGTTATTCAGCAACGGGACCAACGGCTTTACGTGACCTCCGAACTATATCGAGAGTGAACTTCTATCACCAGAAATACACATCTCCCACTCCTAAATGGAATACCCGAGAATCGAACTCGCGGCAACATAAGTGGTACGCCGACACCATACCGACAACGCCCCTGGGGCGCTCAGGAAGGCCCTATGGAAAAGCCTAGCGATGCCTGAAAAAGGTGTTTCACGTGGAGTTAAAGATTCAGGAGTTTTAGGATAGGATATCAATTTATTTATTAGAATTAAAATGTAAGAAATAAATAATGTGCATGTTAAGCAGCACAGAAAAAATTGTTTCTAATAAAATATGGCGTATTTATTTTAATTTTGACTATAGATTTCAGCACGCGCTCCGAGTAAGTTGAAGGTCGGATCACGCCTTACTCTCCTTTCCTTTCCTTCAACCTTATATCTTCCTGTACTCTTTATTCTTATTTCTTAATTTTTTCCCTTTTTTTTCTTTCCTTTCCTTCAAGCTTACGTCTTCCTCCATTCTTTTTCTTATCTCATATTTTCTTCCTTTCTTTCCTTTCCTTCAAGCTTATATATCTTCCTATACTCCTTTTCTTATTTCTTAATTTCTCTTCCTTTCTTTCAAGCTTATATCTTCCTGTACTCTATTTCTTGTTTCTTATATTTTCTTCCCTTTTTGCACTTTCTTTCCTTTCCTTCGAGCTTATTTCTTCCTATACACATGTTTTAATTTCTAAATTTCTCTTCCTTACTTTCAAGCTTATATCTTCCTGTACTCTTTTTCTTATTTCTTAAAATTGTCTTCCTTTCTTTTTTGCCCTTTCTTTCCTTTCATTCAAGCTTATATATTTCTTCCTGTACTCTTTTTCTTTTTTATTTATTTCTCTTCCTTTCCTTTTCTTTCCATTCATTCAAGCTTGTATCTTTCTCAATTCTATTTCTTATCTCTTATATTTTCTTCCTTCCTTTTTTTTAGGTTTTAGTATTTTTGTCTTTCCTATCCTTCAAGCTTTGGTAATCTCAAGAAGAATGTTTTTGTCTGGAGTCACTTGAGGACTCGGCCGAGTCTCGGAAGCATCATTCTCCTCCTCAGAGTAGAAGCAGAAGGAGCACCAACGTCTCGAGTGGGGGGGTTAGTGGGGTGGGGGGTTTCGATCTTATGGTACGGAACGATAAGGACGAAATCATAAGTGGCATTCCTTCATTCCTGACTGAATGCTGCTTTAAAAGAAACGTGAGGAAACGTTCTTAATACGCCGCTCTATTTAACCGAGACGGTGATGATCATGATGATGATGTAGGTCCACTGCCCAGAAGAAAAAGAAGAAGAAGAAGGAAGAAGAAGAAAAGGAGATGGCACTCACCTGTGTACGTATATGATCCACGCCTGTCAGACGGCTTGTCGGGCGGTTTACCGGTTGCGCTCTATTGGGAATTTTAAAGGTTATTCTATTGGCATTTTAGAAGTTGCTCTACTGGGAATTCAGAGGCTGTTCTATTGGCATGTTAGAGCTGTTCTATTGGCCTTTTCGAGGTCGTCCTATCGGCACGTTGGTGCTATTCTATTGGCCTTTTCGAGGTTCTTCTATTGGTAGGTTAGCAGCTATTCTATTGGCCTTTTCGAGGTCGCTCTATCGGAACGTTAGTGGCTATTCTATTGGCCTTTTCGAGGTTCTTCTATTGGTATGTTAGAGGCTATTCTATTGGCCTTTTCGAGGTCGCTCTACCGGCATGTTAGAGCTATTCTACTGGCCTTTTTGAGGTTCTTCTATCGGCACATTACTGGCTATCCTATTGGCCTTTTCGAGGTCGTTATATCGGCATGCTAGTGGCTATTCTATTGGCCTTTTTAAGGTTCTTCTATCGGCATGTTAGTGGCTATTCTATTGGCCTTTTTGAGGTTCTTCTATTGGCACGTTAGTGGCTATTCTATTGGCCTTTTTGAGGTTCTCCTATCGGCATGTTAGTGGCTATTATATTGGCCTTTTTGAGGTTCTTCTATCGGCACGCTAGTGGCTATTCTATTGGCCTTTTTGAGGTTCTTCTATCAGCACGTTAGTGACTATTCTATTGGCCTTTTCGAGGTCGTTATATCGGCACGTTAGTGGCTATTCTATTGGCCTTTTCGAGGTCGCTCTATCGGCACATTAGTGGCTATTCTATTGGCCTTTTCGAGGTCGTTATATCGGCACGTTAGTGGCTATTCTATTGGCCTTTTTGAGGTCGTTCTATCGGCACGTTAGTGGCTATTTTATTGGCCTTTTCGAGGTCATTCTGTTGGCACGTTAGTGGCGATTCTATTGGCCTTCTCGAGGTCGTTCTATTGGCACGTTAGTGGCTATTCTATTGGCCTTTTCGAGGTCATTCTATTGGCATGTTAGTGGCTATTCTATTGCCCTTTTCGAGGTCGTTCTATCGGCACGTTAGAGGCTATTCTATTGGCCTTTTCGTGGTCGTTCTATCGGCACATTAGTGGCTATTCTATTGTCCTTTTCGAGGCTCTTCTATCAGCCCCGTAGTGGGATATTCTATTGGCCTTTTTGAGGTCGTTCTATTGGCCCGTTAGGGCTATCTTTTGGCCTTTGAGGTCGTTCTATCGGCACGTTAGAGCTTTTCTATGGCCCATTTCCGAGGTCGTTCTAATCGGACGTTAGTGCTATTATATTTGCATTTTTGAGGTCGTTATATCGCCCACGTTAGTTGGCTATTCTATTTGCCTTTTGCGGTCGTTTTTCGGACGTTAATGCTATTCTATTGTCCTTTTCGAGGCTCTTCTATCAGCCCGTTAGAGGCTATTCTATTGGCCTTTTTGAGGTCGTTCTATTGGCACGTTAGTGGCTATTCTATTGGCCTTTTGAGGTCGTTCTATCAGCAAGTTAGAGGCTATTCTATTGGCCTTTTCGAGGTCGTTCTATCGGCACGTTAGTGGCTATTCTATTTGCCTTTTTAAGGTCGTTATATCGCCACGTTAGTGGCTATTCTATTTGCCTTTTTGAGGTCGTTCTTTCGGCACATTAGTGGCTATTCTATTGGCCTTTTCGAGGTCGTTCTATCGGCACGTTAGTGGCTATTCTATTGCCCATTTCGAGGTCGTTCTATCGGCACATTAGTGGCTATTCTATTGGCCTTTTTGAGGTCGTTCTATCGGCACGTTAGTGGCTATTCTATTATCCTTTTCGAGGTTGTTCTATCAGCACGTTAGTGGCTATTCTATTGGGCTTTTTGAGGTTCTTCTATTGGCACATTAGTGGCTATTCTACTGGCCTTTTTGATGTCGTTCTATGGGCACGTTAGTGGCTATTCTATTGGCCTTTTTGAGGTCGTTATATCGGCACATTAGTGGCTATTCTATTGGCCTTTTTGAGGTCGTTCTATTGGCATGTTAATGGCTATTCTATTGGCCATTTCGAGGTCGTTCTATCGACACATTAGTGGCTATTCTATTGGTCTTTTTAAGATCGTTCTATCGGCACGTTAGTGGCTATTCTATTGGCCTTTTCGAGGTCATTCTGTTGGCACGTTAGTGTCTATTCTATTGGCCTTCTCGAGGTCGTTCTATTGGCACGTTAGTGGCTATTCTATTGGCCTTTTCGAGGTCATTCTGTTGGCACGTTAGTGTCTATTCTATTGGCCTTCTCGAGGTCGTTCTATTGGCACGTTAGTGGCTATTCTATTGGCCTTTTCGAGGTCATTCTATTGTCACGTTAGTGGCTATTCTATTGCCCTTTTCGAGGTTCGTTCTATCGGCACGTTAGTGGCTATTCTATTGACCTTTTCGTGGTTGTTCTATCGGCACGTTAGTGGCTATTCTATTGTCCTTTTCGAGGTTCTTCTATCAGCCCGTTAGTGGCTATTCTATTGGCCTTTTTGAGGTCGTTCTATCGGCACGTTAGTGGCTATTCTATTGGCCTTTTGAGGGCGTTCTATCGAGACGTTAGAGGCAATTCTATTGGCCTTTTCGAGGTCGTTCTATCGGCACATTAGTGGCTATTCTATTTGCCTTTTTGAGGTCGTTATATCGGCACGTTAGTGGCTATTCTATTTGCCTTTTTGAGGTCGTTCTTTCGGCACGTTAGTGGCTATTCTATTGGCCTTTTCAAGGTAGTTCTATCGGCACGTTAGTGGCTATTCTATTGGCCTTTTCGAGGTCGTTCTATCGGCATGTTAGTGGCTATTCTATTGGGCTTTTTGAGGTTCTTCTATCGGCACATTAGTGGCTATTCTATTGGCCTTTTTGATGTCGCTCTATGGGCACGTTAGTGGCTATTCTATTGGCCTTTTTGAGGTCGTTATATCGGCACATTAGTGGCTATTCTATTGGCTTTTTTGAGGCCGTTCTATTGGCACGTTAATGGCTATTCTATTGGCCTTTTCGAGATCGTTCTATCGGCACGTTAGTGGCTATTCTATTGGCCTTTTCGAGGGCGTTCTATCGGCACGTTAGTGGTTATTCTATTGGCCTTTTCGAGGTTCTTATATCGGCACGTTAGTTGCTATTCTATTGTCCTTTTTGAGGTCATTCTATCGGAACGTTAGTGGCTATTCTATTGGCATTTTCGAGGTCGTTCTATCGGAACGTTGGTGGTTATTCTATTGGCCTTTTCGAGGTTCTTCCATCGGCACGTTAGTGGCTATTCTATTGGCCTTTTTGAGGTCGTTCTATCAGCACGTTAGTGGCTATTCTATTGGCCTTTTTGAGGTCGTTCTATCGAAAAGTTAGTGGCTATTCTATTGGACTTTTCGAGGTCGTTCTATCGTCACGTTAGTGGCTATTCTATTGGCCTTTTTGAGGTCGTTCTATCGAAAAGTTAGTGGCTATTCTATTGGCCTTTTCGAGGCCGTTATATCGGCACCTTAGTGGCTATTCTATTGGCCGTTTCAAGGTCGTTCTATCGGCACGTTAGTGGCTATTCTATTGGCCTTTTCGAGGTTGTTCTATTGGTACGTTAGTGGCCATTCTATTGGCCTTTTGAAGGTCGTTCTATCCACACGTTAGTGGCTATTCTATTGGTCTTTTTGAGGTTGTTCAATTGGCACGTTAGTGGCTATTCTATTGGCCAGCTATTCTATTAGTGTTTCCGAGGTCGTTTCTATTGGTACGTTAGTGGCTATTCCATTGGCCTTTTCGAAGTCCTTCTATTGGCACGTTAGTGGATATTCTATTGGCCTTTTCGAGGTCGTTCTATTGGCACGTTAGTGGCTATTCTATTGGCCTTTTCGAGGTCGTTCTATTGGCAATTTTAGAGGTTGAAAAGAATGCACCTTAGCAAGGTACTTTCGCTATCAAAATATTTTGCAATTCTTATATTGCAAATGTTCTTACATTCATTTGGAAAGTCTATACTAAAGCCATTGAGAGAGAGAGCGAAATTGTACAACGGAAGTATAAAAAAACCTAACATATTAAAGACTCAGAAACTACAAAGAGAGAGAGAGAGAGAGAGAGAGAGAGAGAGAGAGAGAGAGAGAGAGAGAGAGAGAGAGAGAAATTGTAAAACGGACGGAAGTAAATAACCTAAAATATTAAAGGAGAGAGAGAGAGAGAGAGAGAGAGAGAGAGAGAGAGAGAGAGAGAGAGAGAGAGAGAGAGAGAGAGAGAGAGATCTACTAATCAGTAGGGAACTCTTCACGATCCGAGCAAGTGCATAAGATTTGTCGTCTTGGAAAAAAAGGAAAAGAAAAATACGGTCACGTCGATAAAGCCGAATAATAGTTTTCCTTAAGAAACGACTATAATGCAGGATTTCCTTTTGTCTCCCCAGTCTGGAATGGCAGACAAAAGAAAAAACTTCCGTCAAAAAGGAAAAGAAAAAGAAAGAAAGAAAAAAACGTACCCGTCCATCGTCACACAGTGATGCAACTCGGAATTGCAACATGTCTACTTTAAGAAAAAGTCCTTGACACGACGGTGCCAAGGACGGTTTTTGAGAAGGAATAAAAATAGTTTTGGAAAATTATGCAGCAGACTTCGAATTAAAAAAAAAAATAAGAAAAAAAAATTCGGCTTCGTTTTTCTTCTTTTTTTCAGACTTACAAGTGTTTACATTAAAAAAAGATGAATATTTTGAATTGATTTTAATATGTTGTCTTTGAATAAGAATTCTAAAATAAAACACAAAATCGTACGGCCATTTTTAACTCTATAAACTGGAACTGAAGTTGGAATATAAAATACATGCCAAAGGCTAAGTGCTGGGACCTATGAGGTCATTCAGCGCTGAAAATAATGTTGAAAATATCGTTAGGAATGAGTGGGAGAGTAAGATGGAAGAAAGCGAATATGAAGAGGGGTACAGTAAAATGAATAGAGGGGTTGCAGCTAGGGGCCAAAGAGACTCTGCAAAGAAACCTAAGTAATGCCTACAGTGCACAGAGTGAGGTGGACTGGCGGTATTCGCTCCTACGGGGTTAACCCTATACACTGACCTGGGTAAGATGATAAAACTCGCCACTAAAAGTATACCATATCAAGGCTATCTATCACTAAAACACGGGGATTTACTAGCTTTATCCAAAGACCTTTCCAAATTTATAGCAATATGATAAATACCTATATATTTTGAATCACAAAATTCTGGACTCCGTCACGAACCACAAGCAAGGAATTCAAGACTTGTGCAGGGACCGGAAATATAATAACGTACTATCATATACCTTCCACATTAAAAAAAAAAATAAGAAAAAATCTCGATGAAGCACACCAGATGAAAAAGAAGGTACACATTTGAAGTATACACAGTGTTGGTGTTTTACTCATTAATACCTAGCAACAGGGTACGGAATGAACAATAGTTTAATTACGGAGATGAAAAAGTGTACTCAACTCCTCTGGGTATTATAATGAAGGCGGGGATGAAAAAAAAATCTTTTTTTACTTGCTTGGGGGGTGTATATGCTTTGTATCTGCTATGAATATCATAGCAATCTTTTCTGAGCCGTATTTTCTGTTGGAAATGAAAATTCAAAGAAAAAAAAACCGGTAAGAAAATTATCTTTAGAATAGTTTTCTCATGCATATATTGTGAGAATATCATTTAATGTGGTCTTATTATGAAAAAGCCATAACTATTACTTTGAGGTGCCACAGATAGTACTTTAAACAGACTATATATATATATAGTCTATTTGACAATGTTATCTTATTTAATTCTTTGTTTAAAGTTTTCTTGGGCATTTCAATTTACATTACTGACACTCACCGTCATCTATCTGTCTGTCTATCTCTTTCAAGTTAAATACGATTCAAAAATTGAAAAAAAAATAGTATGAGATTTCTTGATTACTTTATCAGAGCAAAAGTTAGGCAACGATTCCGACCGAAGATTTTGACTCTCTCTCTCTCTCTCTCTCTCTCTTTTTCTTCCTTTGACACAAATAAAATCAGCCCCTCTAGGTGGAGAAATTTTATATTACTGAGATGCACATAAACTTTGTAAGGCATCAAAATTTGAAGAGAGAGAGAGAGAGAGAGAGAGAGAGAGAGAGAGAGAGAGAGAGAGAGAGAATATATTGAAAATTTGTAATAAAGAGGTGTGTGTGAGAGAGAGAGAGAGTAGAGAGAGAGAGAGAGAGAGAGAGAGAGAGAGAGAGAGAGAGAGTATATTTGAAAATTTGTTGAATAAAGAGGTAGGTGAGAGAGAGAGAGAGAGAGAGAGAGAGAGAATATATTTGAAAATTTGTTAATAAAGAGGTGTGAGAGAGAGAGAGAGAGAGAGGAGAGAGAGAGAGAGAGATGAGAGAGAGAGAGAGAGAGGTATATTTGGAAAATTTGTTGAATAAAGTGGTAGTGTGTGTGTGTGTGTGTGTGAGAGAGAGAGAGAGAGAGAGAGAGAGAGAGAGAGAGAGAGAGAGAGAGAGTATATTTGAAAATTTAGAGAGAGAGAGAGAGAGAGAGGAGAGAGAGAATATATTTGAAAATTGTTGAATAAAGAGGTAGGTGAAAGAGAGCGCAGAGAGACGATGAGAGAGAGAGTAGAGCTATATTGAAAATTTGTTGAATAAAGAGGTAGGTGTGTGTGTGTGTGTGTGGTGTTTGAGAGAGAGAGAGAGAGGAGACGAGAGAGAGAGAGAGAGAGAGATGAGAGAGAGGAGGGTGCTTCCAACAGCTACTACTTCACACCGATTCGCAATTGGAGGTTACGCTCCTCTGTATTTACCCAAGGGAAAATCTTTGAGCAGACTTCCATTCTCCCGCCTTTTCAAGGACAAGGTAAACAAGTCCGTGTCTGTACGGAACACGATCATTTTATTTATCGTATAAAGATTATTTTATATTGAAAACGATGAATTGTGATCATTCTTAACCATAACTGATTTTGTGGTGATAATGTAAGTAGGAAATAAGTTGAAAATTATGTCTATTACAATAAATGAATTGTGATAAACCTTAACTGAAAACTTTGTGGTGACAATATTAGTATAAAATAAGTTGAAAATTAATGTTAAGTATATAACCCTAAACACCCCCTTTAACGAGAGAGAGAGAGAGAGAGAGAGAGAGAGAGAGAGAGAGAGAGAGAGAGAGAGAGAGAGAGAGAGAGAGAATGTTACAGGCAAACTGTAAAAGGTAACTTGAGTTTCCGCCGTTCTTTCCAGGTAATTTACGAGCTACCGCCATACAAGAAAATAAATTAAGTGTAAACTCCAAAACGTTTTGTTCACTCTCACGCTGAAATCGACCTCAAGACAGTTCGAGTGAGCCTTAAGTATGATTCATTGATAAGGAAAACAAATGAACTCTGCTAATTACCGCAAAATTGAATGTTTTTTTTTCAAAACAGAATGCTCATTCGTACAGGAATTCAAAGAAAATTGCCAAGAAAAAAATTAAAATAAAAGTAATGTGCTAAAGAAATATAGCAAGTAAAATTCAAAGTGATCCTAAATATGAACTGACAGAGGCAATGAAAGAGCGTTTGAATGCCCCCCCAACCCCCCACAATAAATCTTTTCCCAAAACGGAATGCTCATTTGTAAAGAAATTCAAAGATAACAAAGAAGAAATTAAGATAAAACTAATATTCTAAGTAAATCTAGTGGATATAATTCAAAAAGAACTAAACGTGAACTGAGAGAGGCCAAGATATTACGTTTGTATAACCGACCCCCCACCCCCCCCCCCACACACACACACCGCAAACAACCAACAGAATAACAAGAAATAAAACTTACAGCTTTCATCAACAGTGATCCTTGGTTAAATAAAACGTAAGGCTAATTAATCGTAAAATATACTTTCGCGCGACACTTCCGTCAGTCCCCATCCTTCCTTCAGAGATTTCCGAACTTTCCGTCCCAAAAATCGGAAAAACAGTGCATGCAGGAATTAAAACAAATAGATGACTGCGCGTGTTTGCCATCTCTGGCTATCTGGGTAATATTGACTCAACGCATAAACGAGAATGGAAAAAAGAAAAAAAAATTTTCAAGAAGCCATTTTCGCCGGAAGGGAAAACAAAAGTCTTCGTATTTCTTCTCTCTCTCTCTCTCTCTCTCTCTCTCTCTCTCCACCCAGACCTGACGCCTCGGCAACTTGTGTTTATCAAAGCAAATAACAAACGTTGTTAAAGGGTGAATAAAATGAAAACGCTTAGCTCCATGCTTCTGATTCTGTTCGTACCTACATATATATACGTGCATTTATATAGTTAGATATATATACATATGTATAAACTATATATATAACTATATAAATATACGTATATATTATGTAGGTACGAGCAGATTCAGAAATTTGAACCTAACTGTCTTTATATACATATACATATATCTTTATATATATATATATATATATATATATATATATATATATATATATATATACGTGTATAGTATATATACATACACACATTCATGTTCGTGCGTATATATAGATAGATACATAGAGAGATATATTTACAGAATACAAACAACTACCATATAGGTTTATGATTGCAATGCACCATATCATTCTTACACGGAATTTTATATATAAAACACCGGCGAGAAACAAATGTTAAACTAAGGAGCAAGAGCGAGTGCTGACATAAGCACATATTAATATTGAGGGAAGTATATGTGTCGAGATACTTCCAAATGATTTAAAGGTTTGGATAAACTATCTACACCATCCTCAGCAATCAGATTAAAGAAAAAACAAGTAAAAAAGGCGCCGAGGTTTAATGTCGTATGAAACTCTCAGCCACGCCCCATGAAACTCTCAGCCACGGCCCGGTGGTGTCCTGTGTTGTTGACGCACGGTCATGGCTAAACTTAACCTTAAATAAAATAAAAACTACTTAGGCTAAAAGGCTGCAATTTGGTATGTTTGATGACTCGGGGGTGGATGATCAACCTACCAATTTGCAGCCCTCTAGCCTCAGCAGTTTTTAAGATCTGAGGGCGGATAGAAAAAGTGCGGACGGACAGACAAACAGCCATCTCAACAGTTTTCTTCAACAGAAAGCTAAAAAAACATATACATCAAAATGAATAAAAACTGCGACAATATACTACATTAGGCAAACGAAGGAACTACAGAACTCTTTTCATAATATATTTAATTATAGCCTAAAATAAACAGTTCTCAGATTTCACACGATAAGATCTTTTAGAAGCTTAAGGTGTTGAAGAGTTCCATATTGATTCTACGAAGGTCCCAAGAAGATTCTAAGAAGATTAAATTTATCATACGGACCATTAACCCCTAAAAGTATTTCCTATCTGATAGGTTCACAGAAACTCCTGTTTTTTTTTTTGTGTGAATACTACTGCTTCAGTAAAATATTGTTTTATAGTGAGAATATTTATCTAACAGTACAATAAATTTGCATGTTCTGTAAAATATCGTTTCAAAGTCAACAGTCTCAGAAATTTATGAGATTTTATAAAATATCGTTTCAATGTCAGGATATTTATCTAACAGACCCAGCAATTTGCATGACTCTGTAAAATATCACTTCAAATTATAGCTATTTATCAAACAGTCTCGGAAATTTGCATGGTTCTATAAATATCGTTTTACAATGAAGACATTTATCTAACAGTCCTAGAAATTTGTATGATTCTGTAAAATATCGTTTAAAATTAAGGCTATTTATTCAACAGTCCCAGAAATTCGTAAGATTCTATAAATATCGTTTTAAAATGAAAGTAATTATCTAACAGTCCAAGAAGTTTGTATGATTCTATAAATATCGTTTTAAAATGAAGATATTTATCTAACAGTCCCAGAAATTTGTATAAACCTGTAGAATATCGTTTTAAAATAAATACATTCAGTAAGTCTCAGAAGTCTGTAAGAATCTGTAAAATACAATTTCAGTGCCAGGATATTTATATACAAATCCCATAAATTTATCTAAAACTCAAAAATCATAAACTACACGAAAGAAACTCATTATATTAATCGATGTAAAGCAATTATCTACCAATATGCCGATAAAATTCGTTAAAAGAGAGACCTTTACGTACTGGGCGCCAATCCACTTTGCAGATTGGACCAGGACTAATAGGCCTATTTTCTGAAATGGAAAAAAATCTGGTTCACAATAAGCCAACGTTATATTTGCCGTCACTGGCATTATTGCTTAAACAACTGAATTGTTGCTATCATACGACAGAAAATTTTGTCCTGCAGAAGTTTTCTTTTTATTGTCTATATTTTGTCCTTAGATTTCTATTTCTATTTTGTAAACATGGATTTTATTTTTGTTTTTATTATATGTATATTTGTATATGTACAGCCAGTTACAAAAGCGGTGTCGCCCCGCCAGGCCTGGCTCGGTGAGATCATGCCCTTCTTGCCCTGAAAGTGGCCCACGTTCAAACAACCAGTACATAGTTAGAATGGTTCGAAAGGGAGGAGGAGGGAAATTACGGTGATCACGCAATGAAATGCAATATTGAATGAAATATGTATGGACAGAGAGAGAGGAGATAGAGAGAGAGAGAGAGAGAGAGAGAGCTTTCATTCCTGTTTAGTTATTAATCTGACGGATATACACTTGAGACCTTCTTCTTTAAGAAACATGTTATCATATATTTTTTGGAAAATAATTATTATGAAATCTTATCACATCATATTGTTTTTAATCATTATCACATTTCTAAAACAAAAAAAAGCTAACTATTATCGGAAATGACTATTCATGTTGATGATTATCGGACGAAAATATCCTTTTTAATTATCCTAAAAGCACGTCTCTCTCTCTCTCTCTCTCTCTCTCTCTCTCTCTCTCTCTCTCTCTCTCTCTCTCTGTCTCTTCTCTCTTCTCCTCTCTCTCTCTCCTCTCTCTCTCTCATTCTGTCATCCGTCTTATATCGCCTGGATTGACTGTTCAAATAATGGTAGATGTTTGATATGCTATTTGGATGTGGCGAGGGATCACAAAACCGTAAATGGCTACTCCACCAACTTGTGCTAAGCTGTATCTATTTTTGCCCTAGATTGACTGAACTATAATTACCTGTTTTACCAATAATATTCGAATCTGGTCACAAAGATGTTACACACCAGGTTTTGTAGCCGAGGGTTGTATAAGTCATCAAAGCATCAACTTTGCAAGGGTATTATTTTATTAATTAATCTATGCTTAGAACATATTGCTGGATATACTAATCTAGTACTAAAGGATTTGTATTTATGGCATAACTTAGTTGAATTACCAGTATTTGAGTGTGATTGGGATCTTGGCTCCGGCCCTCGCAACCATCTAGGCTACTTATAGGAAGTATTCAATACGCTATATTTCTTATATTATAGAATATTTATTATATTATTTCCGAAACTATTTATGAAAATAAATAATGTGAAATAAAATGCAGTGAAATGTGTGCATCGGTGCATTAACATAATAATGGTGAGGTATAAAGTATGTAGGTGTTGCAAAACCGTATACTATTAACATATTATTTAGTGTCTCAAATTATTTGGTGATAGTCTTTAGACCTGGTCAGATTAGTCACGTCTTAGCAAACCATCGCCCCTCCCACTACCGCCACCCCCCCCACCCCACCTTCGGCTCACTCTTGCTCACTCACCTCACTCCGCCTTTATTCAGCGGTTAATATCAACACCTTTGTCCCCCTCCAAGCTATTCAAGAAACCCACCATTTTCGATATCTCCAGTTCATTAGTGTTTTACATAGTCACGTTTTTATTTTCTGTAATAAAATATTTGTAAACATTTGGAAAATATAATGACGTATGAAATACTGTCATCTGAGTATTATTTTTCCTTCCAAAGAACATGCATCAGAACAATCTCATAATAACTGTAAGACATTGAAATCCCCATGAGTAGGTGCAGGGATAGATGGATATTTAGAACATGGTGGGGGTTAAAGGTGATAGGGACAGGTGACATTGGGTGACATTAATTCAAGTCTTGACAGGTTCATTTATCAACATTTATAAGGTAATGATAGTAATAACTTTACAGATAGCAGTTAATATCAATGATTCTAAGTCGCCATCACGGCTGGCACATAGCGTTATAGGGTTACTGAGATCATCTTTATATATCTGGTTAATGCCTCACTATCGTTTACGTTATGAATCCTGGTTCTCCCACGAGATAACGTGCTACACACAGCCATGGACGAGCTGTATAACGCCAGTTGTCTTAACAGTCGTGTGTTTACAGCCTTTGTGGAGGTTTATTTGGTAATTACGATTATCTACACTTAGGTAAGTGTTAGTCGAGGTCATTGTGTTTATTTATACGTTTGGAATAACTGTTCTAACATAATGTTGTGCACTATAATCTATGTATTATATACTCATCTATGTCAACGTTTGTAGGGATGGCGGCAGCAAACAAAGGCAACTCTGTTGAGCATATATCTGAAAGGCTGCAAACACACCACACGACTGTTAAGACCCCTAGCGTTATATACAGCTCGTCCATGGCTGTGTGAGGCACGTTACCTCGTGTAAAAACCAGGATTCATAACGTAAACGGTAGTGAGGCATTAACCAGATATACAAAGATAATCTCAGTAACCCTATAACCCTATTATGAGATTGTTCTGATGGATGTTTTTTGGAAGGTATATTAATACTCGGATGACAGTATTTCATACGCCATTTATTTTCCAAATGTTTACAATTTTTCATTACAAAAAATAAAAACATGGCTATATAAAAGACTAATGAACAGGAGATATCGAAAGGGTGGGTGGGGTGGTTTTTTGAATAGCTTGGAGGGGGAACACCAACAAGGTGTGTTGGACGTCACCGCTGAAGCCACGAATAAAGGCAGAGTGAGTGAGCGAGCATGAGCCGGAGGGCAAGGGGTGGCGGTGGGGGAGTGGGGGGTGGGGGATGGTTAGCTAAGATGTGACCGATCTGACCAGGTCTAAAGACTGTCCCCAAATAATTTGAGACTAAATATGTTATAACACCTACATAATTTATACCCCACCATCATTATATTAATGCACCGATGCACACATTTCACTGCATTTCGTTTCACATCATTTATTTTCACAAAGAGTTTCGGAATATTCTATAACATAAGAAATATAGCGAATTGAAATATTTTCTATAAGTAGTCTAGATAGTTGCGAGGGGTGGAGCCAAGAGGCCCATCACACTCAAATACTGGTAACTCAACTAAGTTATGCCATAAATACAAATCCTGTAGTACTAGATTAGCCTATCCAGTAATGTGTTCTAAGCAAAGATTAATTAATAAAACAATATCCTTGCAAAGTTGATGCTTTAATGACTTATACAACCCACGGCTACAAAACTGGTGTGTAACATCTTTGTGACCAGATTCGAATATTATTGGTAATACAGGTAATTATAGTTCAGTCAATCTAGGGCAAAAATAGATACAGCTTAGCACAAGTTGGTGGAGTAGCCATTTGCGGTTTTGTGATCCCTGGCCACATCCAAATAGCATATGAAACATCTACCATTATTTAAATAGTCAATCCAGGCGATATAAGACGGAGGACAGAGAGAGAGAGAAAGAGAGAGAGAAAGAGAGAGAGTGCTTGTTTGATATGCTATTTGGATGTGGCCAGGGATCACAAAACCGTAAATGGCTACTCTACCAACTTGTGCTAAGCTGTATCTATTTGTGCCCTAGAGAGAAAATACAGGTGCTTATAGGATAATTAAAAAGGATATTTTCGTCTGAATAATATTATTATGAATAGTCAGTTCCAACAATATTTAAGGCATTTTTATTTAGAAAATGTGATAACGATTAAAAACAATACGATGTGATAAGACTTCATAATAATTATTTTCCAAAAAATATATGATAACATATTTCTTAAAGAAGAAGGTCTCAAGTATATCCGTCAGATTAATAACTAAACAGGAATAAAAGCTCTCTCTCTCTATCTCACGTCCATATATATTTATTCAATATTGCATTTCTTTGCGTGATTACCGTAATTTCCCTCCTCCTCCCTTTCGAACCATTCTAACTATGTACTAGTTGTTTGAACGTGGGCCACTCTCAGGGCAAGAAGGGCATGATCTCACCGAGCCAGGCCTGGCGGGGTGACACCGCTTTTGTCACTGGCTGTACATTTATATACAAAAACATATATATAATATAGAGATATACACATATACATATATTTAATATAAGTATACAAAAATGTTTATATATATAACATACATACATACATACATACATACTATATATATATATATAATATATAGTATATATATATATATATATACAACATATAGATACACAAACAAACATATACGCACATATATGTACATTGTTTTAACAGAAGAATTTATTTACATACATACACACAACACACACACACACACACACACACACACACACATATATATATATATATATATATATATATATATATATATATATATATATATATATATATACACATATAGTCTCCCACCCATCCATTAAAAGACTTGCTCAACCCTTCCTCCGATTAAGATCGAGATAAAGAGAATGAGAGAAAAGTAGATGACTGTGTCCTTTTAATCGCAGTATATAGAAGAGTGTTTCCCTCTCTTCTCCATTAGACCTAAAAAAAAAAATAAAAAAATTAAAAAACCCTAAGAAGAGTATTTTATTCTCCTTCCCATTAGACCTAAGATAAAAAAAAGTATTTCATTGTTAGAAGGACCTGCGAATTGACTTGGTCCTCCCGAAAAATGAACGGACAGACAGAAGAAGTGCATTAAGGTATGGCTTTTGTTTTTCGCCGTATCATTTTCACGATGGCATTTCTCATTTTCCTTACCCATTCACAGCCTCTCTCTCTCTCTCTCTCTCTCTCTCTCTCTCTCTCATCTTGTCCTCTCTCTCTCTCTCTCTTCTCTCTCTCTTATCGTTTTATCACTTTCACAAAAGGCATTCTCATTTTCCTTTACAAATTCACAGATTAATTCTCTCTCTCACACACACATATACACACTTATCATTATATATCAATAAATATATATATATATATATATATATATATATATATATATATATATATATATATCGGGCAGATGGCAAACTAATTAAGCAGACCTGGAGAAATTATTGGAGTATCGCACGTATCGGAAAAACAAAAGGACGTATTAGACACAAAAGAGAGAGAGAGAGAGAGAGAGAGAGAGAGAGAGAGAGAGAGAGAGAGATTAACTGAATTAAAAACGCTCATGTTTTCTTCAGAAGCATATGGAGAGAGAGTATTGATTACCGACCGTGACATAATAAGCAATTAGTCCACGGACTGACTCCACTTCATTCAAAACGTGAATATTCATTTCCTAACGCACTGAGAAAATCAAGATGCTCTCTCTCTCTCTCTCTCTCTCTCTCTCTCTCTCTCTCTCGATAAATGTTTTCTGGAGAGAACAGCAAGAGGATTTTTTCTACAGTTAATCTCTCTCTCTCTCTCTCTCTCTCTCTCTCTCTCTCTGACTGTACATGTTTCTGAAGAGAACATAAATCTCTCTCTCTCTCTCTCTCTCTCTTCCTTAACCTAGTTGGCTGTCCAGGCGACAATTAATAACACTTCATGAAAGGCACAATCATCAGACTGCTCTTCAATATCCAATTAGCGGTGTCTGGCAACGGCTCTGGGAATCTTGAGAAGCTAAACGATGAAACGAGAATTCGTGCATATGGAAACGCGCGTAGGCAAGTTGTGAAGTCGGCGTTAATTCGTGTATTTCACGAGATTTTTTTTCCCCCAGAACGTCTTCACCGGCTTCTCGGAGAGAGAGAGAGAGAGAGAGAGAGAGAGAGAGAGAGAGAGAGAGAGAGAGAGAGAGAGAGATTTTAACTGAATGAAAAAGCCTCTTTATGGGAATGTAAAGACAGACAGAGAGAGAGAGAGAGAGGAGAGAGAGAGAGAGAGAGAGAGAGAGAGAGAGAGAGAGAGAGAGATTAACTGAATAAAAATTTCTGCTGTTTTCTTCAGAAACATGGGCAGAGAGAGAGAGAGAGAGAGAGAGAGAGTTGTTTCACAGCTTCAGTTATAGTAATCTAAAGAATGATACTACAAACATTATAAGCCTCGTTATGTACGGCGTCCTTTTCTGTAAGTGATAATCATGCCACTTTTCATAATACTATCTTTAATTAATAAATTACGGAAAATTCTACTCTGCACCAAATTCTTTTGCAACTCGATCATAATAAAGGTTTTATGATGTATTTTAACTATTTATCACACTGTACCAGGCTCTCTCTCTCTCTCTCTCTCTCTCTCTCTCTCTCTCTCTCTCTCCTAGACGAATTGCATGCACTGTGACCAATATGAGAGCAGGCCTGACGGAAATTACGACACGCACAGTGGAGGCCAAAATTGGGTCACACAAGATTAATTAACGATAGCAATATTGGCCACGAAATAGAATATAGGTTTAAGATAACAGAAATGAGATCAAGTCCAGCAAAACAATTTTTTACCAAGAAATAAGGAATAGGTTTCTTAGACATATGTAATTTGCTCTCTTACATATATGTCAAGGGTAGGGGGTGGGGGAGATTAATCAGAAGACGTTGTTTCGGGTTCAGTGGGTCGGGGGTTGTGGGGTTGTGTTGGTGGGGTGGGGGTGGGGCGTCTCCCAAAAACGTAAATAAACAACGCACCACAATGCGTAATGGGTTATGTATAAAATACTCCAGAGCCGTGCTTTTCTCTCTCTCTCTCTCTCTCTCTCTCTCTCTCTCTCTCTCAATACATAACTAGAAAATCTTGAAACTACATTAAATATTTCTTATTTTCCTCATCTAATCATTTACCCTAATAATTACATAATTACGATAACTCTATATAACTGAATCCCTGTTCAAATAACCTTGACGTCATTGATGGAAACAGCAACGTCCGCCTAATTACCCTTCAGAACATAATCATTCATTTAATTATTCACACGCGTTGCATCAATCAATCTTCGCGAGCAGATAGATCACTATTAAGTTGTATTTCGTAATGACCATGTTATAGAATCCAGTAAATTACAGTGTTTACACGTTCAATTCTGATAATCAAAGACTGGTAAATCATATAATTCATATGATGAATGGTTGATAAATTTTATAATTCATATGACAGACACACCACACACTTATTTCGCACTCGGATAAGCGTTAATAAAAATACATATTTACATAAATATATATATATATATATTATATATATATATATATATATAAATATGCATGCATGTATGTCTGCATGTATGTGCGTATATGACAACATGTATAAATATATACATGCATACATACATATGGTCATACATTTACATATATATTTTAAATAATTAATATATGTATACATATATATATATACTTAATATATATATATATATATATATATAATATCTATATACATACATACATATGTCTTACAATCACTGCATATCTGACATACCATACCGACAATCTCATCAAAGCTAAGCATGTAGACCAAAAATTACCTCCCTTTGCTCTAGGGAAGATTAATGATTAACTAAGTGAAATCAAACCACGTCTGTAAAGCCTATTATTTTTTTTTTTCATGTTACAATCGCTGTAAACACAGAAGCCTCACCTTGACAATCGCCCTCACCTGACAATCAAGACTTTAATATCATAACATCCTAATTTTTCGGCGACAAGAGAGAAGTCAAGGTCGCTTATCTTGCGCTGGACAGACACAGACACAGACACAGACAGACAGGCAGACACGGGACTCATCGACAAAGCCAACGCAAAACAATGAAATCGCTTTGTTTCGCCACCGTTTAAAACTACGATATTATGCAAAGCCGGCGCTCGCTTCCGGAGCCGACGGCTCAAAGGCAGAGAGACAAATATTTGGCGGCTTTTTGGGGTCGTTCTTTGCCCAGGTGGTTTACGAGTGTTATACCGCGTTACCTGTCAACAAAGACTGCTGATAACTCGTCAACACGTCCCGCTCGGATTCTTGTTTGCTCGGAAAAGGCCAATCACAGAGGGACAATGCTTTTATTCGACGCGCGAGGAACGAGCCTTTGGGGGCTTTCGAATCGAGCTCTTGCAGGGCAAACACTGCGGAAGGAGAAGCCAATGCTTTCTGGGGGCGCCTTCTTGATGAGCTGCCTCCTTCAGCTCCCTGAAGAAGGGACTCCTGCAGACCTATTTCATGGTTCCTTTCCGCATTTTAGGCGTCTCTGCGTTCCCGTTGTCAGTCTACATTATTGGTTCTCAATCAGGGGAATTTCAGTTTCAGCGGTGGGAAGTGGGGGGGAGGGGGGGAGTTTATGACCACATATTGGCAGGTTCAAACTGTCTCTAGGACCACACAAAACACAGTGTGCATCGGGTTTTTAGCATTGTATGCATACTATTTGGAATGAAGCTTTTCAGGCAAACAATTTTGGAAAAGTGGAGGGGGGAGGGATGGGAAATGGCATTCTGACGTATGGTGAAATGGTGCAGGGGCCAAAAAAGGTTAAGAACCACTGGTCTACACCTGCCAATTTTATTTGTAAGTTACATCTGTCGCAAACAAAACACTACGTCTTGCTTTTTTGGTTATGGTTAAAAGATCCTAAGCTGTATATTTAACTGTGTACTTGAAATTAAAATAAAATGTTTTCCAAAATCAAACGTTTTCATCTTGTATTCACAGAGTTCAAATTAAACTGCTAAAATAGGGTAGACTTGAGAATTCAATTTCAAAAATGGACTCAAATATTAGTTGATAACTAAGATTGGAGAGGTATTATTAGCTTTTCAAAGGTAATCCCTTATGTGGAAAAATACAAAAAATAAATAAAAAGTCTTTGGGGTTCCATTAACGTAATCAAACCGTATTTGTAAGGCAATATTTGTAATGCAATAAATGTAATACGGTAGCGGGAAAAAAAACTGACAATATACCAAGATATTCAATTTTAATATACAGAAATGTTGACGTTAGTCTCCAGGATGCTTTTAGAGGTTTTTTTTTAATCACATGGAAAAGCAATAATTGTTCCTGTTAATAAAGAGAAAGAATTATATGAATAGAGCAGAATATAGAATTCGGGAAAGAGGCCAAACGCTGGGTCCTATGAGGTCATACAGCGCTGAAAGGGAAATTGAGAGTAAAGAGGTTTGAAAGGAGTAACAGGAGATAAATCTCGCTGTTGCACTGTGCAACAATTGTTAGGAGAGGGTGGAAAGTAAGATGGAGAAGGCGAATATGAACAGAGATACAGTAAATGGAATGCAAAAAACCTCATGTAATGCCTATAGTGCACTGGATGAGATACGCTTCAGGAGCTACCCCCTGCGGGGTAAAAGGGCAAAAATTGTTCATGTAAAATAAAAAAAAAAAGGGTGGAAAGTTTTATCCTTTGTACAGTATAATTTTATAAGGAGCTACGTTTCTTTTAAGTAAACAAGACGTGATCCGACCTCTAGTTTACTCAGGTGCGTGTTCAAATCTACGGTCAAATAGAGCGTTGTTTCACCAACGAAAATTAAAAGAAACACGCTATATTTTATTAGAAATAATTATTCCGTACT
The DNA here is from genome assembly GCF_015104395.2 of Macrobrachium nipponense. NCBI lineage: Eukaryota > Metazoa > Arthropoda > Malacostraca > Decapoda > Palaemonidae > Macrobrachium > Macrobrachium nipponense. Next base: position 30,850,638 of record NC_087221.1, on the reverse strand, counting down.
AATTAACAGGCACATTATTTTTTACATTTTCATTCTAATAAAAAAATATAAATATCCTTCCCTAAAATTCCTGTATCTTGAAATAGCTTTTTCAGACCTTTTTAGGCTTTCCTAACCGACCCCCCCCCCCCCCCACAGAACAAAAATGACAAAGTAGTTTGTAGGCTTACTCCCCGAGTAAGTGAAAAAAAATATCGTAGTATATTTTAAACCTGGTTTCTCCTCCCATAATATGAAGGCAAGAAATATAATTTTTAAGAAGAGTCTTCCTTGCTCTAAAACATCAGCTTTAATTTCCCCGGAAAGTTTGAAACGTAAAACGCCAACGATGTATTCATCTCTAGAAGGTAAATGCAACGAAACATTAGGGGAGAAAAAGTTTGTGGGGTTATGAATTTAAAAATCAATCAATCAGTCACGCTCGTAAAGTTTGATTGCAATGCGCAATGTTTCAGTTTGAATCAGTCATAGCAATTCACACCGTATTTGTTTTTCTCTTAAGGTGAATCTTTTGTTTATTAACTTAAATCTTACTGGTGAAATATAAAGACTTCAGTTAATCAATACAACATACTGTGAAATGTCATACGTAATATATAATCGTTATCAGATTATTACGTACAATTTCCGAGACTGTTCTTCACTAACTGAAATATCTTAAAATTAATTTTTTTTCTTACTGGCGACATTTATATTCAGTTAATCGATAAATCAAATATTTTTCACAAACTGAATTATCTTAAAATTAACTTCTTTTTTTTTATCTTACTGGCGACATTTATAGACATTCAGTTAATCAATAAATCATATATTTTTCACAAACTGAATTACCTTAAAATTACCTTCTTCTTTTTTTATCTTACTGGCGACATTTATAGACATTCAATTAATCGATAAATCAAATATTTTTCACAAACTGAAATATCTTGAAATTTTTTTTTTATCTTACTGGCTACATTTATAGACATTCAGTTAATCGATAAATCAAACTGTAAAATGTTATACCCAATATATAAATCCTTAACAACTTATTACGTACAATAATTTCCTCTCAGACGACAACTGATTGTTAAGCCCTGTAGCGTTTTACTCTTTCATTCTGAGATATTTCTTTATTTTCGTCTCATAAAGGATATCAATGATGTCAATGAGTTTGTCCTCTTTAAGTGAAGATAACACTCTACATTTATAAGGACAGTTATGTTACCTTCCGGTAGCTGGAGTATTCACAACTGAAAAGGGATTGTTCAAATGAATATAATGCGTTATGGCGGATTTACTTATTTATCAAAATGTATTGTAACTGCAGGGAATACGTTCATCTTCTTTCCAATTCGCGTCGCATGACAATACATTTTGACATCAGCTTCAGATGTCTTTGCTTCGGATGAATTCTCATTACTCCAAATGTATACATTCAACTCAGTAATATGTGAGGATATTTTTCTATATTTTTTTAGATAATTAAGTTTATTTTTATATTCATTAGTTAAATAACATCCCCAGATCAACTGTTTTCCGAATTCTTCAACATCATCAGAGTTTTCTATTTTCGAGATCTTTGCTGAAAATGTTTTTATCTTTTTTTCAAGAAAAAAACTTTTTCAGCAAAGATCTGGGGAAAAAAACTCACTTGATGTTTAATAAAACACTAGTTAAATAACCAGCCTGAAATTAACTTTTTTTCCGAATTCTCCAGAGAAACAAAAACTTTTCCAGCAAAGGTCTAGAAAAAACCTCAGTTGAGGTTTAATAAAACGCACAAGAAAGACACATGGGCAGATGAATCATGAAAGGTTTTTTGGGGATCTTATGTGCGAAAACTGCATGGGACTGATTGACAATGATCGATATTTTGTAAGTTATCTGGCGTGACACTACTGAAACCACCTGGGAATGGGAAAGACTAATTTCCTAGGTGGAATATAATTATATGTCTACCTACTGCTGTTAAGGAATGACTTCATGGTCCAATAAGATAAGTATATCACCCATCTTGGACTGAGTTGCCAAATAAATACCTTTGGACTCAAACTGAATATCTTTGCAATTAAATACTTTTGGACTCAAAATGAAAACATTTGCAATTAAACAAGTTTGGATTCAAATTGAATATCTTTGCAATTAAATATTTTCGGACTAGCCATGAAACATTTGCAATTAAACAAGTTTGGACTCAAAATGAAAAGATATACAATTAAATACTTTTGAACTGAACATGAAAACATTTGTAACTAAATACCTTTGGATTCAACATGAAAACTTTTGCAAGTAAATAAGTTTAGACTCAAAATTAATGCCTTTGCAACTAAATACTTTTGGACTCAAAATGAAAACGTTTGCAATTAAATAAATTTGGACTCAAAATAAATACCTTTGCAATTAAATACTTTTGGACTCAAAATGAAAACATTTGCAATTAAATAAGTTTGGACTAAACATGAAAACTTTTGCAATTAAATTAGTTTGGACTCAAATTGAGTATCTTTGCAATTAAATACTTTCGGACTCACCGTGAAAACATTTGTAATTAAACAAGTTTGGGCTCAAAATGAAAAGATATACAATTAAATACTTTTGGACGGACTCAACATGAAAACATTTGCAATTAAATAAGTCTGGTCTCTAAATTAATACCTTTGCAATGAAATACCTTTGGACTTCAGATGAAACAGGAAGGGACAACAAAGGCACCTTTGGGCTCAAAATAAATGCCTCAGAAATTGAATACCTTCGCACTTCGAAAGGAAGAGAGAGGAGCAAAACCATTTCAATAAGAGATATAAAAGGCACAAAAGGCCATAAAAAGATTTCCGAGAACAAATGAACGATAAATGGCAAGGGCCTCCCAGACGATACAGTCTTACGCTAGATGACTGTTAATAGCGCCTTTCCGCTGCCTGAATGCCCACCAGTGACTGCCTCAATGGGCACCCTACGGTCCGAAGGTACCCGGCCGGTTGGTGGGTGGGGGGAGTTCAATTAGCTTCTACGGGAATACTCTACAATTCTGCCGTTTTCAAATACCAGATAGCGTCCAATTTCTGACTATTGGCGCCTCGTTTCATCCGTTGACACGGCGACACAATTATTACGAAATATCATCTACAGCTAGATAATATGAATGGAGGTACAGTAAAAAGAATGAACGGGGTCGCAGCTAGGGGCCAAAGGGACGCTGCAAAGAACCTTTTGTAATGTCTACAGTGCACCCAGTGAAGTGCAATATTGGCAGCCCGTATAGGGACAAGTTGTTTACATTTCTTTGCAAAAAATAATGATCACAGAGCTTATCTGAAAGATGATTTACTATAATCTGTAGACTGTAGTCTATAAAAGTCATCCTTTCTTTCCGTCTGTATCTATATCTATGTATATCTATAAATACTTTTGTATATATATATATATATATAAATATATATATATAAATATATATATATATATATTAAATTATTTCAAAGAGACACTAAAGTAGGGCACCGTCCATATTTCTCTACATAATGCTCACTATAAGGAAGGCTGACATTAGTCACAATCACATTCAAACGACTATCCACCTATGAAAAATAGTGAGGAATCCATTCCCTCAAGGTTATTCGAGGAATTTAAAATAACCTCGTGTTTTGAACAAACACTCACCTGGGACGACGGTCGAGAATGCCTTCCGGAAAATCAGGGGTATGAACGGCTTCCAAGTTGCCCTCAGGGTCTCCATCTCCGGTGCCCCGAACGACCGGCGCGCATGCGCGGTGACAAAAAAAAAAAAACTCGAATAGAACACTGCCCTTCGAGTGGGACTCGAAAATGCGGAAACAATTGTGACACACGTCCGTCCACCTGAGCATCACCTACTCATATGAATGGATGCTTCTGTTGCCTCTCTCTATCTCTCTCTCTCCCTCTCTCACTCACGGCCTTTCAAGCAAAGCGAAATAATGGCATCAAAGTTTATCTAAACGCTCAAAGTTCATAGTTCAAGTGCCTTCAGTGATCCGGGATCTAATGTCGTTATTGAGCGCGCTTGCGCCAAGATATAGTTTTTTTTACTTTTCTCACTTCAAAGCACGCTGCTACAATTTGTACGCAATCATGCTGCGAGTATGCCGGCGCGCGCGTGTGCCGCGGAAGACTGGATTATAGTAAACAGATGGCCGAGTTCAATACTCAACAGTGCTGACGGAAAGCGGAAGTCACCAATTACTTCGGCTGCATTCGAATTAGTCGGTCAGTAAGATATTACTACCATGTCTGGATATTTTTTCATTACTTTTCCTCTGTGGCTCTATTCATCACAATAAGGCTGTAATCAATGCAGAGAATAAATTAGCAATGTCAAAAAGAAAGAATGAAACACAGGGGTCCCTAAATATAAGTTAACATAGGTTTATATTAGGAAGATATTATCAAATGCAGGAAATATTCTTAAGAGTATCTATATTTATTATTACTTCCAACACAATGCAGCTCTTTTCTGCAAAAGAGCGAGATATTTTGTTATGAAGTAGAAATAAAGATTTTCTCTCTCTCTCTCTCTCTCTCTCTCTCTCTCTCTCTCTCTCTCTCTCTCTCTCTCTTTGCTACTCAATACGATTAATTGGTAGCTTATACTCTCGTAACCAATACAGTCGACCTTCTATCCTTCTCTCTTTTCTTTTATACGTTATTTAATTTCCGGAGAAAACAGCGACGCACCTGGTAGTTTCCTTTCAATTACGGGGCCGATAAGACTGACAACTTAATTCTATATACACGCATACAAACATACAGATACACGCGCGCACACACACATACAGATACACACGCGCGCACACACATACAGATACACACGCGCGCACACTCACATATACACACACACACACACACATATATATAATATATATATATATATATATATATATATAGATGTATGTAAGTATACATAGATATGTGTATGTGTATATATATATATATATATATATATATATATATATATATATATATATATAGATCTTTGAACATAACTCACTGGTTTTACAAAAAAAAAAAAAAAAATTTGGTCTGAGACAAGAATGGGGTAAGGTGTGTTTTTTGCTAATTTGGGTGTGCTGAATTCAATTTATAAATAGTTTTGCTCTATCACCTCTAGTTTTTGTCTGGCTTTTAAATAGTCTCATTTTAGTATAACAGAGAATATATGTGCACATTTCAAGAGTTGCAGCAGCTTATAACAGAAAAAACAGGATATATAACTAGAGGTGATGAGTAAAAACGGATTTCAAATTTGAATTCAGCACCCCCAAATTAAGTAAAAACGGGTATTTTTGTGCTTGCCTCAATTTCTTTGTAAACCAGTGATATAATTTATCGAGCACTTGGAATCCGAATAAAAAAAATATTATAATAAGTAAAATGAATAAAATGATAAAAAAACGCAACGCTCTAGTGATACCCATTTTCTAATTATAATAATAATTATAATACAATATAATTGCACTATAACATATTAGATCTTCTGCAATTATACTGTATTGCTCTTTATATATTATTACTAACCTTGCTAAATTTTAATTGGTAATCAGATGATAGTAATTCAAAACACTTTCTCTTTAGCATTTTACAGTTGCCACATAATAATAATAATAATAATAATAATAATAATAATAATAATAATATATTGGAAGGAGACCATCTTTCAAACAAGTCTTATTGAAAGATACGCTGATGCAGCAATCTTTCTTTAATAATAATATAATAAAAATAATAAATATAATAATAATAATAATAATATAATAATAATAATAATAATTTAACAGGCCAAGATAAAACACCATAAGACGCAAAACGACCAAATAAGTCAAACTTCTTAACAAATCACAGACAATACACAAAAGCTCTCTTTCTTGATTCCCGCCGGGAAAAAATGGGATAATCGGATAAATTATGGAAGGGAGATAGGAAAAGAGGTTGCAATGTTGATGCTGCAACACCCCATCTCGCTAATTAAAGCCATTAACTTCCTTGCAATATAAATCTAATAACACAGGATACCGATCCTGCGTCGGGGAGATGAGGGGAGGTGTCCGTGGTAGGACTAAGAAGAAGGAGGAGGAAGAAGGATGGAAGAAGAGTAAGGAGGCGAAGATGTTGTCCGAAGAAGAGGAGGAGGAGGAGGAGGAGGAGGAGGGGGAGGGGGAGGAGATGGTGTCCTAAGAAGAAGAAGAGGAAGAAGAAGTGGAAGGAGGTAGGAGGCGAAGATGTTGTCCAAGAAGAGGAGGAGGAGGAGGAGGAGGAGGAGGAGGAGGGGGATTGGGGGAGGAGATGGTGTCCTAAGAAGAAGAAGGAGAAGAAGAGAATGGAAGGAGGTAGTAGGAGGCGAAGTGTTTGTCCAAGCGAAGAAGAGGAGGAGAAGAAGAAATGGAAGGAGGGATGGAGGGGGCGAAAAGCTGTGCGCCTAAGAAGAAGAAGAGAAGAAGATGGAAGGAGGATAGGAGGCGAAGATGGTTGTCCGAAGAAGAGGAGGAGGAGGAGGAGGAGGAGGAGGGAGGAGGAGGAGGAGGAGGAGGGGAGGAGGGGGAGGGGGGGATGGTGTCCTAAGAAGAAGAAGGAAGAAGAAGAATGGAAGGAGGAGTAGGAGGCGAGAGTTTGTCCGAAGAAGAGGAGGAGGGGAGGGGAGGGAGGAGGAGGAGGAGGAGGAGGGGAGGAGGAGGAGGAGGGGAGGGGGAGGATGGTGGCTAAGAAGAAGAAGAGGGAAGAAGAATGGAAGGAGGATAGGAGGCGAAGAGTTGTCCGAAGAAGGAGGAGGAGGAGGAGGAGGAGGAGGAGGAGGAGGAGGAGGGGGGGGGGTAGATGTTGAGAAGAAGGGAAAAGAATGGAAGGAGATGGTTGTCCGAAGAAGAGGAGAGGAGGAGGAAGATGGAGGAGGAGAGGAGGGGGCGAAGATGGTTGTCCGATAAGAGGAGGAGAGGAGGGAGGATGGTAGGAGGAAGGGGATAAGGAATGGAGGATGGAGGTGGGATGGGTTAGGAGGGGATGGTTGTCCTAGAAGAAGAAGAGGAGAAGAAGAAGGAAGGGGAGGTATGGGAAGGCCGATGATGTTGTCCGAAGAATAAGTTGGAATTAATGTAATAGGAGAAGCACAAGAAGGAGGTAGGGGTGGAGGATGGAGGAGGAGGAGGAGGGGGAGGGTGGAGGGGATGGTGGTCCTAAGAAGAATAAGAGAAGAAAGATGAAGAAGAGGAGTAGGAGGCGAGATGTTTGTCCGTAAAGAGGAGGAGGAGGAGGAGGGAGGAGGAGGGGGAGGAGGGGGAAGGGGGAGGAGATGGTGTCCTCAGGAAGAATAGGGAAGGAAGAAGAATGAAGGAGGGTAGGAGGTTGCTAAGATGTTGGTCCGAAGAAGAGGAATGAAGTAAGGAGGATGGAGGAAGGTGGAGGGGGAAAGGAAGAATGGTCCTAAGAAGAAGAGGAGGAAGAAGAAAGAATGGAAGGAGGAGTAGGAGGCGAAGGTTGTTCCCGAGAAGAGGGGGGAGGAGAGGATGGATGCAGGAGGAAGGAGGAGGTGGAGGGGGATGGATATGGTGTCCTAATGACGAAGAGGAAGCCGAAGAAGAATATTGAAGATGGAGTATGAGGCGAAGATGTTGTCCTGTCCCGAAGAAGAAGAGGAAGAAGGAAGAAAGGTCGGTCGGGGAGGGAGGAGGAGGTGAGGAGGATGGTGTCCTAAGATAAATAAGAGGAGAGGGGGAGGGGGAATGAAGTCAGGGAGGGTAGGAGGGGGCGGGGGAAGATGTTGTCCCGAGAAGAGGAATGGTGTGTAAGTAAGAGGAAGGGAGGAGGGAGGAGGAGGAGGGGAGGCGAATAAGGCGGGAAGTGGAGGAATAATGGTGTCTAAGGGAAGAAGAAGAGGAATAGAGAATGGAAGGAGGAGTGGAGGCGAAGGAGGAGGAGGAGGAGGAGGAGGAGGAGGAGGAGAGGAGGAGGAGGGGGAGGAGATGGTGTCCTAAGAAGAAGACGAGGAAGAAGAAGAAGAATGGAAGGAGGAGTTAGGCGAGGCGAAGATGTGTCCGAAGAAGAGGAGGAGGAGAGGAGGAGAGGAGGAGGAGGGGCGGAGGGGAGGAGATTGTGTGTCCTCAAGAAGGAAGAAGAGGAAGAGAAGAATGGAAGGAGGAGTAGGAGGCGAAGATGTTGTCCGAAGAAGAGGAGGAGGAGGAGGAGGCGTATGAGGAGGAGGAGGAGGGGTGAGGGGGAGGAGATGGTGTCATAAGAAGAAGAAGAGGAAGAGAAGAATGGGAAGGGAGGAAGTAGGACGGCGAAGCTGTTGTCCGAAGAAGAGGAGGAGGGAGGAGGAGGAAGGAGGAGGGCAGGAAGTGAGGAGAGGGGGGAGTGGATGGTGTTCCTAAGAAGAAGAGGAAGAAGAAGGAATGGAAAGGAGGCGTAGGATGCGAAGATGTTGTCCGAAGAAGAAGAGGAGGGAGGAGGAGAGGAGGAGAGGAGGGGGGGGAGGAGGGAGGAGCTGGTGTCCTAAGGAAGAAGAGGAAGAAGAAGAATGAAGGAGGAGTAGGAGTGCGAAGATGTTGTCCGAAGAAAGAGGAGGCAGGAGGAGGAGGAGGAGAGGAGGAGGAAGGAGGAGGGGGAGGGGGGAGGAGATGGTGTCCTAAGAAGAAGAAAGAGGAAGAAGAAGAATGAAGGAGGAGAGTAGGAGGCGAAGATTGTTTCCGAAGAAGGAGGGAGGAGGAGGAGGAGGGAGGAGGAGGAGGAGGAGGGGGAGGGGGGAGGAGATGGTGTCCTACGAAGAAGAGGAAGAAGAAGATGGAAGGAGGAGTGGATGCGAAGATGTTGTCCGAAGAGAAGGGAGGTAGAGGAGGAGGAGGAGGAGGAGGAGGAGGAGGAGGAGGGGGAGGGGAGGAGATGGTGTCCTAAGAAGAAGAATGAGAAGAAGAAGAATGGAAGGAGGAGTAGGAGGCGAAGATGTTGTCCGAAGAAGAGGAGGAGGAGGAGGAGGAGGGGAGGAGGAGGAGGAGGGAGGGGGAAGGAGATGGTGTCCTAAGAAGAAGAGGGAAGGAAGAAGAATGGAACGGAGGAGTAGAGGCGAAAGATGTTGTCCGAAGAAGAAGAGGGGAGGAGGAGGAGGAGGCGGAGGAGAGGAGAGGAGGAGGAGGAGGAGGAGGAGGGGGAGGGGGAGCAGATGGTTCCTAAGAAGAAGAGGCAAGAAGAGAATGAAGGAGGAGTAGGAGGCGAAGATGTTGTCCGAAGATAGAGGAGGAGTGGAGGAGGCAGGAGGAGGAGGAGGGGAGTGGAGGAGAATGGTTTCCTAAGAAGAAGAAGAGGAGAGGAGGAATGGAAGAGGAGTCGGAGGTGCAAGATTTTGTCCGAAAACACTCACTAATAGATGAGGAGTAGGAGAGGAGGAGTTCGGAGGAGGAGTAGTAGGAGGCGAAGATGTTGTCCGAAGAAGAAGAGGAGGAGGAGGAGGAGGAGGAGGAGGGAGGGGAGGAGGAGGGGGGGGAGGGGGAGGAGAGGTGTTCCTAAGAAGAAGAGGAAGAAAGAAGAATGGAAGGAGGAGGTAGGGAGGCGAAGGATGGTTGTCCGAAGGGGAGGAAAGGAGGAGGAGGAGGAGGAGGAGGAGGAGGGGCGGAGGGGAGGAGGAGGGAGGAGGGGAGGGGGAGGAGATGGTTTTCCTAAGAAGAAGAAGGAAGGAAGAAGAAGAATGGAAAGGTAGGAGTAGGAGGCGAACGGATGTTGTCCGAAGAAGAAGAGGAGGAGGAGGAGGGAGGGGAGGAGGGAGGAGGAGGAGGGGGAGGGGGAGGGGATGGAGATGGTGTCCTAAGAAGAAGGGAAGAAGGAAGAATGGAAGGAGAGTAGGAAGGCGCAGGATTGTTGTCCGCAAGGAAGGCGAAGGATAGGTTGGTGGAGGAGGAGGAGGAGGAGGAGGAGCGAAGGGGGAAGGGGAGGAAGGATGGGTCCTGAAGGAAGGAAGGAAGGGAGGCAGGAAGGGGAAGGACTGGGGGAAGGGGAGGAGTAGGAAGGCGAAGATGGTGTCCGAATAAGAAGGAAGGGGAAGGAGGAAGGAAGGAAGAAAAGGAAGGCGGAGGAGGAGTGAGGGGGAGGAGATGGTCCTAAGAAGAAGAGGAAGAAGAAGAATGGAAGGAAGGATTAGGAGCGAAGATGTTTGTTTCCCGAAAAAGAAGAAGGAGGCGGAGGAGGAGGAGGAGGAGGAGGAGGCGATGGAGGGAGGGGGAGGGAAGGGGGGGAGATGGGTGTTCCTAAGAAGAAGAGGAAGAAGAAGAATGGAAAAAAGGGAGAGTAGGAGGCGAAAAAAAAGATGTTGTCCGGAAGGAGGAAGTGGAGGAGGAGGCGGAAAGGAGGAGGAGGAGGAGGAGGAGGGGGAGGGGAGGAGATGGTTTTGTCCTAAGAAGAAGGAAGAGGAAGGAAGAAGGAATGGAAGGAGGAGGGTAGGAGGCCGAAGATGTTGTCCGAAGGAAGGGGGAGGGGGAGGGGAGGAGGGAGGAGGAAGGAGGAGGAGGAGAGGATGGCGAGGAGGGGGAGGGGGAGGAGATGGTGTCTACGAAGAAGAAGAGGAAGAAGAAAGAATGGAAGGAGAGTAGGAGGGCCGAAGATGTTTGTAACGAAGAAGAGGGAAGGAGGAGAGAGGAGGAGGAGGAGAGTTGGGAAGGGAAGGAATGATGGTGTCTAAGGAAAGAAGAGGAAGAAGAATACAGGAAGGAGGAGTAAGGAGTCGAAGATGTTGTCCGAAAAGAAGGAGGAGGAGGAGGGAGGAGGAGGAGGAGGAGGAGGAGGGGGAGGGGGAGGAGGAGATAGATGGTGTCCTAAGAAGAAGAGGAAGAAGAAGAATGGAAGGAGGAGTAAGGAGGCGAAGATGTTGTCCGAAAAAAGAGGAGGAGGAGGAGGAGGAGGAGGACGGGAGGAGGAGATGAATGTCCTAATAAGAATAATAATAAGAAGAAGAAGAAGAAGAAGGAAGAAGAAGAAGAAGAATCAGAGTAGGAATAGGAGGGGGGGGGGAGATGGTGTGGACACCGAAGAAGAAGAAGAAGAAGGAGGAGGAGGAGGAGGAGGAGGAGGAGGAGGAGGAGGAGGAGGAGGAGGGTGCTTAACAAATCGTACCCCGTAAGTTTCGTCTCTGAAATTTATGACTCAAGACTACTAAAAAAAAAAAAGTAAGATGCAGCTCTTAATGAACAAACTTGTCCATTTCACGGTTCGTAGCCTGTAAACATCTTCGTGTTTCCTTACGTTAGTGAATGCAAAATAAACACGATACACATTCAACGCGTTTGCGGAGGAGGAAAAACAAGGACCACTGGCCCCCTTTCAACCGACCCCCCCCAAAGGGAGGCGGGAGGGATGGGGGGCGGGGGGAGAATAATGGGCCGTCTAAGCAAGCGGTGCCGCGTAAACATAGAAACATCTTACGAAAAATGATGCCGGCCAAAGCAGGCAAATACATACTTGACCCAAGGAAGATCTTGGTAAATGTCCTCCTCCCCCTCTCCCTCCTCCTCCTCCTCCTCCACCTCCTATTCCCCCTCCTCCTGCTCCTCCACCACCTCCTCCCCACCCCCTACCCTATCACTCCTCCTCCTCCTCCTCATCATCATATTCCTTCACCTCCTCCTCCCCCTCCTCTTAATTCTCATTCGCGCAAATGTCAATTAAACTGAGCTTGACACCGCACGCACGCCTGCACATCTGAGTGCGTTCAAGCAATCACGAATCATAAACTGTCCAAAATTGAAAGCACTTCAGACAAACTCATAACAAGAAGAAGAAGAACTAACGCAAGTCTCTCTCTCGGTCGTCTGCTCAAGCATGCGGATCGTTATGTCAATATGTGCACTCACTGACTATCTGTTTATCTATATATCTATCTTTACACACACACACACACACACACACACACACACATATATATATATATATATATATATATATATATATATATATATATATATATATATATATATATATATATAAGCTAAAGGAATTATTATTAAGCAAAATTTCCGAGCATATTTGCATATTCTGACACCAACTCAAGGCCAAATCTGATACAAAATTTAATTTCAGTGGCAGCAATATTAAATTAAAGCTTTTCAAAAACTAAATGCCCCAAAAACAGATTATTTACAAGCCGTTAATTCAGTCTTTACATTCCTGTGGTGTTATCAACGAATTCTATGCGATTGCTCTTTATAATTAATAGAATATTCAGCAATGTTATGTTTTACTGCATCTTC
>NC_087221.1:30823405-30833405 GCF_015104395.2 Macrobrachium nipponense | reverse complement strand
TATCACAAAAACAAATCAGATCGACGGAATGAAATGCTACCTTTCAGTCTGGTTACGAACGATTAATTAAAATAACGGAGGGCGTCATATATATAACAAGGGATTATTTTAACAAGTTAAAAGTTCTGACTTCACGTGGGAAAATATCAAATAAATGAAAATAACCATCCTCAAGGACATTCAAGGAGAAGAGACAACTCGTACGAAGACGATGTTTCGGTGGCGGAAGCCCAACAATGAAACAGATATGCATTGAGAGATGGACGAGTTTCAGGGCAGAGAGAGAGAGAGAGAGAGAGAGAGAGAGAGAGAGAGAGAGAGAGAGAGAGAGGAATGGTTCCACACCAGCGAGTCGTGGGATTACCCTAGTTGAGGTACTTGCAACGATATAATGGTGTATATGACATTGGATTTTTTCCCCTATTCTCTCCTCTGTTCAAAGGGCAGATGTTCCCTTTCATTATAACTAGGTCATACACCATTTTATCTCTTAAGTAAATGTTTACACAATAATAGACCAGCGTTATCACTTTAATGTCATCGTAAGAGAAAGATAGGCTTAACCCTCCACAGTGAGCTGAACTTGAATAGCAATTCATTTGTCTCAGAGACTTAACTTCCGTCGATTATTACTTGACAATACCCACAGCTAATCGACATTGGCCACAAAGGTCGAGCGGTGGAAATTACAGGTCAATCGTCAACTTGAAACGAAATGGAAGGAATTTGAGTTAATGAAACTTACGAGGCAACAGTACAAGAGATATCGGCCTAGTGTTAGACACCCATAAAGATGGTGCTGTGGATTCCTGTGCGAGTTACGGATGAGGTATTAAAACCTCCTATTATGAGGAACACGTGTGTGTGTGTGTTTAAAGTACTAGAGAGAGGGAATGAGATATGAAGAACTAAGTACTTGAAAATCTCATTTCATCGATTATATGTATACTTGAGCTACAAGTGAAGTCATATATTTCAAATCAACTGATTCATTTTTACACATTGTCGATACAGTAGTATCTATTAATTGTTCGGGCATGAATATATACATACATATATATACATATATTTATATACGTGTACACACATATACATACACACACACACACACACACACACACACACACACATATATATATATATATATAATATATATATATATATATATATATATATATATATATATATACACACACACAAAGAGTAAAGAGAGAAAAGGGTAGGAGTATAATCGTATTTCCCACGAATCATCATAACGAGTTATTATAACCAACACAATTTCGCCTTCGAAACAAAATACGTCATCGCGTTATCGTTATGCTTTAATAATTACAAAAATACACGAAGTGACGTTAGACTTCTCTCGTGAGAAAACTTCCTTTGAAAAGATTTCATCGATTCCATAAAAATTCGGGGAAAATTTCTCCCCGTACAGGAAGAACAGAAAGTCTTTGTTACCCTTCTTGATTAATTAAAAAGAGAAGAGTTATTTTTACGGATGCTCCCTTTACGCGGAACTCTTATATAAGGATATATATAGGGAGGCAAAGGTCAGATGTTTGCAAATAAGCTGTTGTTTGCCATCTCCTTCTTATTGAAGATCTATGTCAAGTTTCTTCAGATAATCAGTCTGCTTTAAGTCTTTAAGCTTATATATTATATATGTATATATATATAATATATATATATTATATATATATATATAATTTAAATATATATTAAAAATATATAATGTGTGTGTGTGTGTGTGTGTGTGTGTGTGTGTGATTTTGCACAGCAAGAACCTTGCTCAACATTTCCATAAAGGAAGAGGTACAGTAATCAGAAAAATGTCAAAAAAAAAAAAAAAAATTCCATCCACTATTAAATACTCAATGATTATTGATATCACTTTTATCGAGGTTCCTCAGGACAACATTCTAATCTGACTGATGGAAGAAACTCCTAGATAAGGAATCCGACAATTGGAAGAAATTCCTAGATAAGGAATCCGGCAGATGGGAGAAACTCCTAGATAAGGAATCTGACAGATGGAAGAAATTCCTAGATAAGGAATACGACACCTAGAAAAATTCCTAGCTAAGGAGACCCACAGCTGGAAGAAATTCTAGATAAGGAATCCGACAGCTGGAAGAAATTCCAAGATAAGGAATTTGACAGATGGAAGACATTCCAAGATAAGGAATCCGACAGCTGGAAGAAATTTCTAGATAAGGAATCCGACAGCTGGAACAAATTTCTAGATAAGGAATCCGACAGCTGGAAGAAATTCCTAGATAATGAATCAGACAACTGGAAGAAATTTCTAGATAAGAAATTTGACAGATGGAAGACATTCCAAGATAAGGAATCCGACAGCTGGAAGAAATTTCTAGATAAGGAATCCGACAGCTGGAAGAAATTCCTAGATAAAGAATCAGACAACTGGAAGAAATTTCTAGATAAGGAATCCGGCAGCTGGAAGAAATTCCAAGATAAGGAATTTGACAGATGGAAGACATTCCAAGATAAGGAATCCGACAGCTGGAAGAAATTTCTAAGATAAGGATCCGACAGCTGGAAGAATTCCTAGATAAAGAATCAGACAACTGGAAGAAATTTCTAGATAAGGAATCCGGCAGCTAGAAGAAATTCCAAGATAAGGAATTTGACAGATGGAAAAAATTCCAAGATAAGGAAACCGACAGCTGTAAGAAATTCCTAGATAAGGAATCCGACAGCTGGAAGAAATTCCAAGATAAGGAATTTGACAGATAGAAGGAATTCCAAGATAAGAAATCCGATAGAAGAAATTCCAAAATAACGAATCTGACAATGGAAGAAATTCCTAGATAAGTAATCTGACAGAGGGAAGAAATTCTTAGATAAGGAATCTGACAGAGGGGAGAAATTCCTGCGATGCTTCCGAAGAAATTCATAACCTTGTTGCCAAGCAACAGTCTTCTTCTATCAAGTTCTGCTCTGACTTCTGAGAATCAGTAAATATTATTAAAACTCCAAACTACATTCGGGAGAGTTCAATAGAGGAAAAGCTGTAAATTCCGCAAGAGGATCTACGTATTTTAGGATTTGGAACAACGTTTTATATATATATATATATATATATATATATATATATATATATATATATAATATATATATATATATGTGTGTGTGTGTGTGTGTGTGTGTGTATGTATGTACGTATGTGTGTGTGTACGTACTAACTGTCTTAGGTCAACATCTAATCACCTGAGCTCAGTTTTATACCATTAAATATTTCTTTGAATATTTTTAACTCTTAAAAGTCGAAACAAAGACGTACGATAAAAAACACACCAGAAGTACTCCAGCTGACACGTAAAAAAAAAAAAAAAAAAAAAAAACATTCAATCTAAACGGCCTCCTGAGAGTGCTCCTGGTCCAAGAATCTGACCCAGTTTTAAAAAACAACCTTCGCCTCTTTTGTCCCATGTTTGTGTTGCATGCAAATGCAATCAACAACAAGAGAAGGTTTTTCCTCCTCATCCTCCTCCTCCTCCTCCTCTACTTCTTTCTCTCCCTTTCATTTTCACGTCTGCTTATATAAACACTCGAGATGCGAACAGAAGCGGCCTCGGTATAAATAACGCCTTGTGTTTTAAGACGCTGAGAGTCGACTCTTTAAGGCTTTTAAGGCTTTTGGGAAACTGAGTCTAAACGCTTTGTGTACAGTCAAAGGCCATACGTTGCTTGAGCCTTCGCAGAGTCGAAGGAATGTTATAGATTTCACCACAAGGTCGTTCCACATGCACACATAACTACTTGCAACTCTCTCTCTCTCTCTCTCTCTCTCTCTCTCTCTCTCTCTCTCTCTCTCTCTTACACTTGAATTTCTCTGCTGATTCTCTTTACTAAATTTTAACTGTTCTTTTAATGAAGATAATTATCTTAAAATATATTCGACTTAACGTTGGCTTTAATATAAAATAAAGCTTACAGGTGCGCGTAAGACATAATAGATAGGGACTGTACCCATAAACGTATGTTTATCCTTTGGAAACTAAATTTCCAGAATCGTGGACATTGTTGCTGACCAAGAACGTCCAACGTGTCCTTTTTCTTCTTTCCAACGTCCAACGTATGTTCGCTCTAAACTAAATCAAATAAGCTATAAGTGAAACATCTTTATGAATTGCAAGCAGTCGTTGCACATGGGCAGTTGTAAATATCAATGAAGTACGACAAATTATTCTGGAAAATGTCATGAAATATAACGTTTCTTTACCATAATTTTCAAAAAGCAAAACGTTCAGTAACGATACGTTATCTTACGTATTTATGGGGTAGTTTCCAAAGACTGAGCTATAATGCTAAACTACCATAACGTACATTTAGGGGCTTGAGACATGAAAGCCCTGATGAAGTTAGACTAACGAAAAGAACTGCACGATAAGGAAATGACAAAAAGCAATTCAACTTGAGCCGAAGAGATATTACAAAGAACTTTTAGTAAAGGTACAGAACTCTGAATAATAGGACCCATAACGTTAGTGAAATTATGAGGTCCTTTATCCTGAACTGTACGAAGGCTTTCAGTTACGTAACAATATACTGAGATTTCTCCATGAACACCAGAACACCTTTCCAATCATGGAAGCTTTGCGTCTAAAGCTCCATGAAAGCGGAGTGCCTTTTACTTACATATGCAGTAATAACTCGAAAGCTTTATTTGATCATCAAAAGGCCGCTACGGTGGGAATCAAACAATATGTTGAGGAATATCCTAGAGTAGCAGAAACCTTTTAAATCATGGAGTACATAACAGAGCTTTCCTGGATTATCAAGAGACATTTATTTTCAAGAGAAACGTTATACTGATGGCTCATATTCCAGCAAAAAGCTTTTTTTGAAAGGTTGCATAACACTGAAACCTTCCCCGCAGCTCTCGAAGGCCTTGATTTCCAAGAGAAGCGAAGTCAGGACATTTGTACACCAGACAAGAGTATATAAGACCGAAAACCTCCATGGAATACCGCAAGGTCTACATGCCCAAGAAGCACACGGTGTTGATAATATTTCTATGGCAGCAAAAACTCTAGATTCTAGATTCTAGAATGCTGAGACCATTCCTTGAGCACTCACAGAACATTGTTTCAACAGAAACTCAAGTGTTGATGGTATGCCTAGGGCAGCAAAGTATATAACACTGAGACCACTGGAACAAGAAAAGCCTTATGGCAAGAAAGTGTTAATGTTATTCCTTACGTCAAAAAGAAATTATATAACTCCCAGACATTTCCTGGAAAACTGCAAGGCTTATTGATGAAGAGACAGAGTTAAGCGTATTCCTAGACCGGAAAAAGTAAATAACGCAGAGAATTTTCCTGGAACACAGATAGGCCTATACGCTCAGGAGGAACATAGCGTTAAGGGCATTACTAACGCAGCAAAAAGCATATAATACGAAAAGTTTTCTTTAGATATAAAAGGGCCTTTATGTTCAGTGGCACAACACGCTATGGACATCACTAGAACAGCAAAAGGCCTTTTCAACGCGGCATGGAAATACTTTTAAAATGTCACAGGAGCACAAAGTCATAGCTTTTTTTGGTTTTTCAAAGACTTTTCAAGTTAAATATGCATAGCACTAAAGAATATAATGATTATTATAACTAATGCCATAATTCACAGGGGTAATAACTGATATAGAAGCATCTATAAGTGAAAAAAAAGAAAAAGGAAGGGAAACGTTATGAAAAGCAGCATGCGGATAAAAAAAAAAAAAGGAATTAGTCTTGTGCATGCACAAACGATCCTGAGAAAATGCGCAAACATTCAAGGCAAGGGTGCAAATATGCATAAGTAGCTTTACTGCCTCTTCAAAAAGGATTAGCGTCAGGACACACAACAATGTTTAATACTGAGCAGCTCTGGGAAAATGTCAACACACTCATAACTCGAATGGAGTAGAAACATCTTTAATAATACCTACTTAAAGTACAGTTAACATTCCAGTAAATGCGAAATGATCCATTGATTCAAGTCAACTTAACATAGCAAATATAATTTTGTCCTTGGCTGCCACAATGAAGTTAGGATTCATCGAAATTCATAAAAAAAAAAAAATCATGCAAATTTTTGGCAAAAATGATTCAGTTCAGTAAAGACGAAAATCAACGAACACTGAATGTAAGGACGGACATGTCAATACTGACCTGTTTGTCAACTACCTGACAGT
Organism: Macrobrachium nipponense; assembly: GCF_015104395.2. Lineage (NCBI taxonomy): Eukaryota > Metazoa > Arthropoda > Malacostraca > Decapoda > Palaemonidae > Macrobrachium > Macrobrachium nipponense. Next base: position 30,827,206 of record NC_087221.1, on the reverse strand, counting down.
TTAAGTGTTATGTTTGTTTGTATGGTGTTTTTACGTTGCATGGAACCAGAGGTTATTCAGCAACGGGACCAACAGCTTTACGTGACTTTCGAACCACGTCGAGAGTGAACTTCTATCACCAGAAATACACATCTCTCACTCCTCAGTGGAATGGCCGAGAATCGAACCCGCGACCACAGAGGTAGGACGCAAACACCATACCAACCACGCCACTGAGGCGCTTTTTAAAGTGTTATGATACAGTTGTCAGGGTTTCGTTTGAAAGTCTAGGCCTGGAAATCCATGCAGATGCTAAAAGACCAAACTATAAACACAAATGATCTCTGAAATGAAAAGAGAAATGGTTAAGGAAAATTCAACTCTATAAGGAACGATATTCGACAGACCTCAATTGATTGATTACCATTAACACGCAGATAAGGATAACGACTTCAATTATGCTCTCAAGGACAAGATCTTGTCACCAACGCAGTACCATATGAAGTTATAAAGCAAAGAATGCCTTGTTATTTCATATCATTACGACAACTTCAGCACCATCGCACTATCATCATCACAATCATCATACTTCATATCGTAATTATCATCACTATTCCAAAGATGAACCCCTATTCACATGGAACAAGCCCACAGTGGGCCACTCACTTGAAGTTCAAGCTTCCAAAGAATATGTTGTTCATTCAGAAGCAATAGAAGGTAATAAGAAATACAGAAAGAAGGGATCAATTATTGAAAAAAAATAACAAATCAATAAATAACTACATAAAAATGTAAGTAACTTAAAATACCATAGATGTTTTCGTTTAAATATTCCTGTCACTCTTACAAAACCAGAGACACTGAAATATTAGTCCTTGATAAAAATCTACATATTAGAAGCATCTCAAGCTGTAGCGTCACTGAATAATTAATCTACCATTTATCAACACCAATTATCACCTCAAAAACAGCCGTTTAAATCTTACCTGTAAATTCACATACCACTAGATACATTGAAACAATTGCTCATGGTGATAAAACCAATGTAGAAGCATCCGTCGCTTTAGACTCACTGAATAAATCTTTTACCAATTATCACCTCTAAACTCGTCGTTTAAACTCACACAACACCAGAGACATTGGAACATATGTCCGTGGTGATAAAATCCTATATAGAAGCATCTCTCTCTGTAGACTCAAAGGGGGTGGCAAACAAACAAACGCTGGCAAGGTTCCAATAACACTTCCTTCCCGCGGGCAGGCCGCATATGATAGAGCACTGAGAGACAGATGTGCATCACTTGGCAGACTTCTTAAAAGCCATAAAGCAACAACACACTCCAGGACACAATGGCCCAGCTCAGACATTCAGCAGCCAGCGGCAGACATGACTCTTTGCGATAGAGATAACTTATCACTATTTTTGTGCTTCTTGTTTTATCTACAATTCTTTTATATTCCATCATCGTTCTTTTTTTTTATTTCTCCAGGACCGATAACATATCATTCTTTGGGCGTTTCCTTGTTTTATCTAAAATTCTTTAACATTCTTTAATCGCGCCCCCCCCCCTTTTCTTGTCTTCCAGGAAATAAGACAAAAGTGGCATTTACAGAGCCCCAAAGATTTTCTTCGCCAATATTCATCTCATCTTTTACATAAGATGGAAATAACGGGAGTTCATTTCACAAGATATATATGTCTCGGCCATAGCATGGTAGCAAGGCTTCTGTTGTGTGAGATTTGTATGCTGTAAGCAAATTGCACTTCCAGGATGATACACACAGACAGATATACACAGCACACACATACATACACACACATAGTATATATATGTATATACACACACACAAACACATTATAGCAAGAAGACTGGAGATCATTTCCTCTTTTTATTGACACCTGCGTTTCGGGAATCCTTTCCCATCTTCAGGGCTATAAATAGAATTAATTTTTACAATATTAAAAAGTATGCTAAAATAACCTAATAATTATAAGAAATATAGTTTGTCATTAAGCTAAAAGAAATATAAAAACTACAAAGCGACTTTAAGCTAAAAGCAAATTAAAACACTGAATAACTTAGTAAAATAACACATCCAAAAGCAAAACGAAAAATAAAAATGGAAAAAATAAATAAACAAAGACAGCATTCTGCCAGACTTACTGTAGAGGTTTGGTTGTTAACTGATGGAAAATAGCAAAGTCAAAAGGCGATGCTGGAGGAATAGGAAACAAGGGAGAGAGGGAGAGAGAGAGAGAGAGAGAATGTGAGTAATAGGCAGTTAAGCAATATGTAACGGTGTGGAGGTAATTTGGTTGTTTAAGGTAGGAGACAGTTTCTTGACGTAAAGAGATTCTAAAAGAAGGAGCTAAAGACAATCAGCAGTTTGACAGAGCATTTTTAAATTATTATACATAACGTCAGTTTTGCATGTATTTGCATGGTTCCTTATGGCCGAAAATTCTTTTGATTTTAAAATGCAGCCAGTGCGATAACTGACACCTCTATGGGAATCGATGCGGACTTTCGGGTAGATCCGACGTAATTTCCAAAATTACATTTTGGACAAGTATACTCATACACACCGAACGAACGCATCCTCTCCGGAAGGGTGTCTTTGAATTTAAAAAGTCTGCCTATTGTTAAAGGGTTATTGAACACAAATTTGAAATGGACATAGGGGTACAAAGTGCTTAGCACTGTTGTCAGTTCATGTCTAAAGGCTGCGTTTTTTACAAATGGCAATGAAAAACACATTAATTTCTTCGGAACTTGAGGGCACAATAAACTGGGCTGATATTTATTGTTTAAAAACTTTTTTACAATTTTGTCAAAGAGGTCAGAAGGATAGCAGTTATTCCTAAAAAATACTTTAAGAAAGGCTATTTCATTATGAAAACTATTCCAATCTGAAGACAGGAATAGGCTCTGAACAAAAGTGTCTTTGCCAAATTCAGCTTAAATATCATAGAGCAGTCACTAAAAAAGTGAAATATTTATGTCTCCAACATCGCCTTTTGACTATGCTATTTTCCATCAGTTAACAACCAAACCTCTTAACAGTAAGTCTGGCAGAATGCTGTCTTTGTTTATTTATTTTTTCAATTTTTATTTTTCGTTTTGCTTTTGGATGCGTTATTTTACTAAGTTATTCAGTGTTTTAATTTACTTTTAGCTTAAAGTCACTTTGTAGTTTTTCTTTTTCTTTAGCTTAATGACTATATTTCTTATAATTATTAGGTTAATTTAGCATACTTTTTAATATTGTAAAAATTAATTCTATTTATAGCCCTGAAGATGGGAAAGGATTCCCGAAACGTAGGTGTCAATAAAAAGAAGAAATGATCTCCAGTCTTCTCGCTGTCCTCTTCATTATTAAACTTAAGCTCACCAGGAGCGAAAATCTTACAAGTTATATATATATATATATATATATATATATATATATTATATATATATATAAAGTTCTTCGTACCCCTTTCTAGCATCCCTCCAATAGCACGTGAACCATCGACAGATATTGCACCACTCTGTCGCGTATTCCTTGAGCCGAGACTCCTTTTGATAACACTGTGTCTTGACCAGTCTCTCATTTCTTGTGCGAAATGCTTCATGCTCACAAATTATCTGACATCAGGTGTTTTTTTTATATTTTATTTATTTTTTTTTTACAGTCTATTGCCTTTTCCTGTCACACAAAATACCTGTCCAAAATACCTTTATATACATCAACATAATTTATATTACGATTTATATTATGATTATGCACAAACAAAGCTCAGACATATGCATGTACATTCATACATAACTATATACAGAA
>NC_087221.1:30798405-30818405 GCF_015104395.2 Macrobrachium nipponense | reverse complement strand
GGAGCTACTAAAGTACAATTGGAGAGGAAGGTCTCAGATACAAACAAGATCAGGAATACCAGATGGTTAATTATCAAAAGGGTAAAAAATTAAAAGGGATAATCCAGGATTATCGGATATCACACGGTCACAAACTTAAACAGATTCTGACCCTAACCGAAATTACAAAGTATCTTTACAGTCCAAAACATGTAAAAACTGAATATATTAATTTTGTTGCTTATATTTATCTACAACTTTTTTCATTATGAAAGCATCAAGTTTAAATAAACCAAGACTTAAATTTAGAACATTTCTATTATTTGACTTGATAAAACAAGATTCAATGATATTCCTTTTAACTGTGTCATTGAATCTTGTTTTATCAAGTCAAATAATAGAAATGTTCTAAATTTAAGTCTTGGTTTATTTAAACTTGATGCTTTCATAATGAAAAAAGTTGTAGATAAATATAAGCAACAAAATTAATATATTCAGTTTTTACATGTTTTGGACTGTAAAGATACTTTGTAATTTCGGTTAGGGTCAGAATCTGTTTAAGTTTGTGACCGTGTGATATCCGATAATCCTGGATTATCCCTTTTAATTTTTTACCCTTTTGATAATTAACCATCTGGTATTCCTGATCTTGTTTGTATCTGAGACCTTCCTCTCCAATTGTACTTTAGTAGCTCCTTGACGATGTCTGAGTAAAGACGAAAGCGCTTGGATTTCTGACTATCATTTTCCCGTGGTATTCGCTTATATATATATATATATATATATATATATATATATATATATATATATATATATATATATATAATATATATATATACATACACTAAGCGCATATTTGGAATCCTCGTGAAAAGTTCTACCAGAATAATGATTTCTGTTTCTCTACAACTAATATTAAAGAAGTTGGCATCGCCGGATATCCGGCTGGATATTCGGATCAAAAAAGCACCCGGCTAAAATCCATTCCTTATAAAATCTACTCGTCTGACTTTGGTTCAATTTGGTCCAGTATTTTCGCCGTCTATAGCGAATATACATACATACTACATTCATACATAGACCGACCGTCAGCTTTATATATAAGTTACATATACACTCCCCAATAACTTATCTTAAGAGAAAAGAAAGGAACCTCTAACAATCCTCTATAAAGGCCTATGAAGACAAATCAGTACTCTTAATAGCATAACTGTCTCCAAACATTATTCAGAAACAAGTAAATTTCAACACAATATATAAGTGAAAAAGGTAACAAAATCAAAAATTCAAATCAGTATCTCAAATCCATTAGATTATCATACCTATAGATCCATTTGATACCTCGTAATATTTAGGCTATCCGAAACATGGCACTACTATCTGTAATAATTATTTACTTATCTTTTTGAAGGAGACGATGGCATCACTCAGAACACTACATACCTGAAATGAAATAATATACATCATTTTTAGCCTTCTAACAGTAGCTATTTGATTACGATTAACATTAAAATTATGTTCATTTTCATCAATCAGGCAAGAAGCGAAGGTAATAAACAAGCTTCACTTTCTGCTACGTGGTTTGGTCAAGTCGAGAGAAAGGAGAATAACACCCTAATTTGAAAGGGAATGACTGAATGGGGAGATGGGAAGCCTAGAAAGTTACTCGGTAGAAAATTCAGCACAAATGTTTAACAGAATGACCCTTCAAATTCAAGAAGGCTCCTGTGTAGATAAGGCAAGCAGGAGTTGGGTTATATAAAACTCTTATAACAAAAAAATCCCCTTCGATTCAGCAAAGTAGGAAATGCATGTCAGACCCACAAAGGTTTTCTAAATCTGTATGAGCCTCAACGAAAGACATACCCCAAAAACCTAGGTAGGCAAAAAAAAAAAAAAAAAAAAAAAATTACTGAACACTATAAGTTTTAAACAATGAGTCAAAATTCTACAGAAATCATAAAACAAGTTTCAAGATAAAATTATTCCTCCCCAAACGCTTTTGTGTATTACTGCTATACACACCTTTCTCTGGAGCTTTGAATGTTACTGTGATTATATAAAAGTGCTTCATAAAAAAAAATCCTTTTTCGTCAACCATATATTTGCATTTCCGCAAAGTACGGAATGAAGTTTTCACGGAATTGTTATCTAAACCAGATTATGAAATGCAAGTTGAGGCTTTCTCTCATAAGTATATATCTAAGAAACAATCTCTTGTGGCAAAGAAAAGTGTTTAAATATATCCATATTTACAATGACAAATATATTTCATCTACGAATATAATCAAACCATGAAGCAATGAAACAATAAATGAATAAAAAATATTGGTATCCTGTCTCCTTGCAAAAGAGAAATTAATATAGTTTTAAAGATAAACGAAAGAGATGAATTGTGGATATGGAAAATAGTTATACCGTCTCCTTGCAATGGAGAAATTAATGCAGGTTTGAAGATATACGAAACAGATGAATAATGAATATAGAAAACATCGTTATAACGTCTCCCTGCAATAGAGAAATTAATGTAAGTTGCAAGATACACAAAAGAAATGCCACGAGGAAATACAGAATTGTTAATAAACTGAAGGACAAAACTTGCCCCCCTGACGTACAGTTTTCGTGCAGGAAATGACAACATAATTCAGAACATGATTCATATTTCAAAATGTGAAATACGAACAGAGCTTCGTCGAAATTTAGTAGCGAATCCTTGATATGAAAATAATTTTGAATTTTTGTTATATCAGTTCTGAGTACTCGGACTTCTTCATAAAATAGATTATGAAAATATTCCTGATATTCAACTCCAAATGTATTAAATACACAAAAGATACAGTAAACGATTGAATAAGTAGAATTGAATGAGTAAAACACAAAGTAAAATAATTAAATGCTTGAATAACAAGGGCTCAAACCAATGTGTATATACAAGAACAAATAAATATGGAAAACTGACTGAGTAAAAGCTGGGTAAACAAAAATAAATGAAAAAATGACGAGACATTAAACAAATGAGTAAAGACATAAACAAAAAATCTAAATAGAATTCAATGACTGAACACGGGTAAACAAAAGCAAATTAATGAAAAACAAGAGATTAAACAAATAAGTTAACACAAAAACAAATAATTAAGGAAAATTCGGTAAGCAAACATCGGATAAACAAAAACATATGAATACCTAGAAAATAAACAAATAAATAAAAATCAAATGAATATATGAGAGAATAATGAGTAAATATGTAAACAAAAAATAGCCCAAATATAACTGAATAAGTAAGCAATGGGTTAACAAAATCAAACAAATAAATACCGAAATAATTAACAAAATGTATAAAAGAATAAAATCAAAGGAATAGGCCTAAATGAATGAATTCCTCAAGCATACCCAAACGCCACCTCTGGGCGATCGATAGGCCTAATTAAACAGTGCGCCAAATTACCGAGGTCACTTAATTTGGATTTAGCCCAATACACAAGCCATTCTAATGATTCTAATGCAGGGACTGTTTTCAATGGGGTCGTATTGTGAAGTGAAACAAAGGGCGCCAAGACCTTCGGAATGTGATGTACAAGAATTGCTGTTGAATGAAGCTGGCAATGCCATAGATTTACTATATATATATATATATATATATATATATATATATATATAGACTATATATATATATATATATATATATATACACGAAGTTTTAGTCTTACTTTTTCATGAAGATAGATATATGAGGTTATAGTCCACAGGAGGAAAAGAAAAGCCTTTTAGGTCAACAGTTTCGGCCTTCACTGGCCCTATCGAGATCTGTTTATTAAGTAACACACAAAGCTTATAACACACTATCAAAATCCCCGAAAATTGCCACTACCAATGATACCATCCCTTCAAATGTTTTGAAGGAAAAGCTTTTTTTTTTTTTTTTTTTTTGCATAAATAATTTTGACCAATTCCAATGACCCTTTCTCTCTGAATTGACCACCCCGTCTTACGATCCTCTTCTAAAGTGTTGTTGACCCGTTTCTTTTCACACTCTGGGCCTTGAGGACTATTCGATTTTAAGCTTTTTTTCTTTTTATATTTGCATTTTCTCTTTTTTCAATTTTTTACCAAGTGGTGACTCGTGAGCGGTTGATTGTTCGCATCTTGAATTCAAAATTGTGGTGTTAGTCACTGTAAATTAAACGAGAATTCCTTTAAAATTATTTTGCTATCACTATTTTAAAATTTCGCGGCCCCTTTTCACCAAGCCTACAAATATTTATCTTAAACCTGTTTTTAAAAATGTTTCTTCAGCTAAAATCTGCAGTGCTGAAAAAATTTCAATTTGATTTACTTTAATTAAACCATAAGCTTATCTGTGTGTGATGTTTTCCATAAAATCCCACTTGAACCTATATCCACTAACGTCATTTTGATGGCATTAAATGACCATCTCTCCCTCACCCTTTTACATAGAAAAAAACCAGCGAATCTCTTTCTTAGCTTTTGACAATCTAATCTACCTTGACGAGGCATCAGTCCATCCACTCTGCCCTAGTAAACCTTCGGCTACATAATGAAATACATTTTTCTCATAATCTATTCCCAAATCTCACACTCCATTTTCCACTGATGGCTACTGCTTCCGTCTGTGACATGAAGCCGCCTTTTAAATCAACTAGTGGCACTAAAAGCTTTTTGAAACATCCAAACGTTACAATAAAAAAAGGCTTTTCTCAAAAGCCATTACCCTGACAGCATGTGTTACAGTAGGCTGTGACATCTGATTCTTTGAAAGCATCTATGACATGATGGCAAGCTCTACAGTGAGACAGCCACGAATTTAAAGTCCTTAAAATATTACCGGAGACCTCTTCTACAGTCACCTAATAATTGATGGTAATTTTATCTAACCTAATGCCAACAAGCAATAGATGTACCAATAGATATTGGTACTTCAATAGCCATCCATTCTCGTTGAAAACTTTGAATTTTAAACCAGATAGCAAACTTCACTTATCTACCTTGCACAGCCCTCACCAGATGGCAGGCAAGGAGAGAAAACTTGATTGTTAATGGACAATCTCAAAATGGTACATCAATCGCAAACCATTCTTGCTAAAAACCTGGAACAACTTTAAACCAGAAAGCAGGATTAACACATCTACCTTCCACAGCTCTAACTAGATGGCGGACTAGGCGCGAAGGCTTGAGAAACTATAAATAATCAGAAACGCAGGAAACAAAAGCAAGATCAGGGCCACAAACGGCTTTCAATGGTACATCTAACTAACCTCCAACTGCTCTGAAAATGGTCGACCCAAAGCGATTCCATTAACGGTTATGAGAGCCTGCATAAGTGGAACTTACTCCCAGACAAAAAGAATCCAAGAAAGAATGAAAGAACAGAGGCTGAATGTAGTTAAAACTCCGCTCCCAAGAGACTTTCTAATGCAAATATCTGCTGGGAGAGAGAGAGAGAGAGAGAGAGAGAGAGAGAGAGAGAGAGAGAGAGAGATTATGTGTTTTAATTCGTAGTACATATGTTTGAATACGAGCTTTTAACTGTTTGTATACACGTACACACACCTACAGATATATATATATATATATATATATATTATATATATATATATATATATAATATATATATATATATATATATATAAATATACAATGAAAGGACATTCATGTCAAAATTCACTTAACCCCAACGTGCTAAAAAGAGGAACATATCCCCACTTTAGATGCTCTCTCTCTCTCTCTCTCACTTAAACCACTGAGACCAGAGAGCGTGTTAACGATATTTGGAAACGGATGTAATCAGTCATCTTTGCAGGTTTTGCGTAGACGACTCTAGTGTGCTGGACATAATTGTCAACAAAAGAGAAAAGGTGAGGGTAAGTGGGAACGAGGACCAGAAATAAACCACCACACGCACGCACACACACAGACACACACACTCCCGCCTTTAACTCAGTTGTTACACAACGAACTTCCATTAACGTCAAGTCATTTACCTCAACAACCTCCCCTCTTCAGTTCGTCCGTGAACCGGTTATATTTTCCCTCTTCGAAAACAGAAAGAATAATTCTGAGGCATAAACGAACTCGCCAGAGACCTTTAGCTTTACAAAATACACTCCTTTTCCCTGAGAGTTAGGCCTAATCATTTTCCAGGTGGAAGTGACGTCACTCCATGACGTAACTGCACCGGGGTGCGGGTGAGAATGTTGTCGCGTTTGTTCGTCGTTTGTTTGTTTTTCCTTGTTTACACGAGTTCTCTTCACTGTTGCCATTCGTCAGGAATCTCGAATTCTTCTGAAATGGTTTTAATTGCGGAAACCGCGTTAGGGGGCCCAATTTTACGGTCGGCGAGCAAATTATTTTTCCGCAAGTCTGGTCCCGAACAAAAATTGGGTCAGGTGGCGCGACGCGGAATAATGCGCGAATCGCTGGTGACGTCCTCGTCCGAATACGCGAGGATTTATGCGTCAGACACCGAAATACGAGAGTGAGGAGGGGGGGAAGCTAAAACCCAATGACTTTAAAATTGCCATGCGGGCATTCGGACTACGAAACCAATTCGATTCTCGGTTGTGAATTGAAGTTTCCTCTCTCAACTGCGATGCGTTACGTAGCCAGGCAGAGCTGTTCAGACACAGGCCTTCTGTGGCTAGATGTGTTTACCGATAATGTGTATACATCTTGCTTACTCTTTCCCACCTATTTATATGGGCGTACCTAGAGTTTGTTTGTATGGTGTTTTTACGTTGCATGGAACCAGTGTTTATTCAGCAACGGGACCAACGGCTTTACGTGACTTCCGAACCGCGTCGAGAGTGAACTTCTGTCACTAGAAATACTCATCTCTCACACCTCAATGGAATGCCTGAGAATCGAATTCGCGACCACCGAGGTGGTACGCTAACACCATACCGACACGACACTGAGACGGTTATGGGCGAACCTGGAACGTACTATTTCGGTAAAGATTCGTATGCACGTCTATGGCTTTTCGGTTCGTTCTGTTAAGTATATCTTAGTTTTACCAGACCAATGAACCGATTAACAGCTCTCCTAGGGCTGGCCCGAAGGATTATAGATATTTTTACGTGGCTAGGAACCAATTGGTTACTTATAGCAATGGGACCTACAGCTTATTGTGGGTTCCGAACCACATTATATCGAGAGGCTGGTTCTGTAAGTGTGTTCATTATTATTATTATTATTATTATTATTATTATTATATTATTATTATTATTATTATTATTATTTATTATTTTATTATTATTATTATTATTATTAAGAGAATTCAAGCTTTCAAAGAATCTGGTGTTCATTTGACAAAACTTACGGAGACAATAAGATATACAATGTAATTTCGTTACAAATAAATAAAACTATATTCATCCGCTAAATATACTGGTCTATTCCATTGTTAAGAAGTTGCTGATCACCCCGTTCGTTAACTTCAATACATACTGAAACAACGATAGAACGATTCTGATTGATACTTTGAGAAGTTACTATGAAAATTATATATAAACAATTCACGTTTTTTTCCTATGGAGATTTTTTTTTCAATAAGCCTTACAAAACAGAAGTGACGAAGGGTTTAGAATCACATAAACGAATCACAATCGCCAAAATAATTGTCCATTCATTTTTCGCGAGCAAAAATGTAAAATGAGGGAAAAGAATCAATGCAATAGATTGGACCGAACATTGAATATTTTCTGAGCCGGCGAGCCGTGAAAATTAGCGTAATATAAAAAGCTTTGTAATTGTTATGCAAACCGGTTTTTCGTTACAGAGCAGAGTAAAACATTTCAGCGTCGACAAAAACGAACGGATATTCCATCGTCACCTATGTATCTTTTGTTTTCGTACGAATATTTTGAAACATTCATTTTTTCATGTATGCGTGTATATATGCACAGGTATTTGAGGAATTTTTCGATCTTCCCTTTATATATACATATATGTGTATATACTATATATAGTTATGTAAATATATATATATACACATGCATATATGTATATATACTGGATGGGTGTCTGCGTGTGTAATGCAAGCAGAAGCACCGGCATCTCACACGCACATGCATCAAGGAGGCACACACCAATCTCTAGGGGGAAAGCGTGCAAATGGAAAGATGAGGCTGAAGAGAAAGATGCGGTCTCCTGCCGAGAGATTGCAGGCATCCATTCTATACATATGTATCAGAAATGTGACTCAAAGAAGAGATCGCTCCCCTCCTGCAGTTATTCATAAAGAAATACAGCGCCAAAGTGTAAAGGTAATTTTTCCTTGTCCCAGTGAAGACAAATTGGCAAAGGCAGCTTCTAAAGTACATAGCTGTGTCTAGTCATTCGTGGCGAGTGGATGGTTTCCCTTGTTAGTGGAGTTTTTTCTTACATACAAGCTTTGGCTCTGCGTATAAATATCACAACTGCCATCTCCATATCCGTCCTCCCACCAGTGAATGAAATATGAATCCTAGTCACTAGTGTAAATAAAAGAAAGAAAGAAAGAAAAAAAACTTATACACAGGAATCCACCAAAACTTATCAGTTATTTTATGAATTGAATACAGAATTTAGGCAAAAGGCCAAGCACTGGGACCTATGAGGTCATTCAGTGTAGAAAAGGAAATTGATGGTAAAAGGTTTACCAAGTGTAACAGGAGGTAAACCTCGTAGCTTCGCTGAGTCAATTGTTAGAAGAGGGTGGAAAGGAAGAAGAAACAAAGAGACTATGAAAGGAGGTACTGTAAAATGAACGAAAGGGGTTGCAGATAGGGGCCGAAGGCAAGCTGCAAAAGAGCATTAAGTAATGTCTACACTGACAGCACTAGCCTCCTACTGGGAGTTACTTTATGAGGTCAAACAGAATCCTTGTATCAACTTGATTCGTATAGTATTGCACTTCCTAAATATTAATTTTTCCAGTCTCTCGACAACGCATTTTTTCTTTTCAGTCAAACAATCGTTTATCAGCCACTACTCTCTTAAATTGTGTAACTTTTTGATGACTTTGTTTATCTTAGTCTCACAACATGCTCGAACCACCGTAACCCCTCCCAATTTTTATTAGACGAAAAAATATGCAATGTTATTTTACCACATCGATATAAATATAAAAATCTTCTTACCTACAGCCATCCTTACGTCCTAGATATTCTAGTATTATCATTATTATTTTTATCAATATTATTATTGTCACTGAAACAAGACAAAAAACGTAACATATCATTATTATTAGAACGAGATGAAATGTCTTCAGTAACTTAGCAAACATAAAGGTTCGAGAAAAAATAAACATAAAAATAAACCCCAATAAGGAGTGTAAGAAATGCGGCCTTGCACTCGCCCCCCCCCCACACAAAAAAAAAAAAAAAAAAAAAAAAAAAAAAAAAAAAAAAAAAAAAAAAAAACACGCGCAGAGAGACAGATGAAAGACCAGTAAACGTGAGCGAGAAAAAACGAAAAAAAAAAAAACCCTCCTCAAATAAGTAATGTTCCCTCGTGCAGTTTTCAGAGCTGCTTGATATGCCTTCATGAACGCAGCCGGATCCTCATTCACGGATCCCCTGGCTTAAGGCTGCATTTTCCTCCAAAGTGCTACTCTGAAAGGAGCGGAAAGGAGGACAAGTGTAAGTAGCATCAACGCTCCGGGGTGGACAATTGATATTGGGGAACGAGCAGACCCAAAGGAATTCACTAGCAAGAGCTTTTGAAAAGTTTGACAGGCGTCGTTGTGGCCCATTTACTGTTATGCCTGAATCGAAAGGTTTGTTGCGAGTTTTAGCGTCGTTTGGTTTGTTAGTTCTTTCATCAGACTCATTAATAAATTACTATCTTCAAGTTTCCTTTCCTTTATGTTATTAACATATGACCAAAGATAGAAGACAGCATCTCTATGAGAGATTCAATGAAATGAGAAATAGACGTCACTTTTTTGCCAATAGAGGGGTAGTGCCGTCAAAGCACCTCATGCGGTGCACTGTAGGGATTGAGGTTCGTTGCAGCGTGCCTTTAGCCCCTAGCTCTAACTCCTTTCGTTCCTTTTACTGTACCTCCTTTCATATTCTATTTCTTCAATCTTACTCTCCACCCTCTCCTAAAAATTGATTCATAATACAACTGCGAGGTTTTCCTCCTGTTATACTTTTCAAACCCTTTACTGTCAATTTCCGTTTCAGCACTGGATGACCTCATAGGTCCCGGTGCTTGGCCTTTGGCCTAAATTCTATATTAAATTTAATTATCAATTTTGTTCTTGGAAGATAATCCACCGCTTGTTCGCAATCATTCTACAATTTATATATAACGTGATGGTTGTAGTCTCCTTCAGTCTAGCGTTTATTCTCAGTCACATGGAATAGTAGATATAGCAACAGCAATATCTTTGATTGTTCTTGGTAAGACGAGGTGGAGTCATCAGGAGATGGAAAACTAATGACATCTTCCTTGAAGACGTTCCGTATCTCTCCATGAATATTTTTAACCATTGAATTGTTTTTCCTTGTTTTGACATTTTATTGTTATCTCACTTTCAGTTCACGTGTCTCTGTTTTTTTTTAATACATATAATGATTCCTTACGAGTGTAGGCTTCCATAGAAATTAATGGCACTTTTTCAAATAGGTGCCAAATACATGCTTAAGCATAAAGAATCATATTTACTGTAACGATAAAACGCCTTTAGTTTCAACATCTCCCTGTTTATCAAACTACAATCACTAGATTCTACCGTCATTCACTGACAGTCTTGTCTACAAAAAACTTGATGACATCAAAGCAGAAAAAAAAATCCAGGTAACCTATACATTTATAGTACTCTCAAATACTTCGAAGACATCGCGAGGTATGTATGTATGTATGTATGTATGTATGTATGTATATAACACAGAAGCCATGCTTGGCATTACATGATGTTGACTTACTGTCGTGTATTACGTAAATATTATCCAGTGAAATCAATCAACATTAACCCCCCCTCCCCCCCTTATAAATAAGTAAAATTAAATTTTACAAAAATAAAATAAAATAAAAATCGGAAAGAGCTCATCGTGAAACAAAAGCAAAAAACAAAAACAAAAATCAATTCACTGAAACTGTCGTTCAAATTGCTGGATCCAGCAGAATAATCTATACGACAACCTCTAACTGCTGGGACAGCAATGGCCGCACCATCCATCAGCAATAACAAATCTCTAGGTTGGACGGAATCCGCATCAGATCTCTAGGTTGAGCGGAATCCGCATCAGATCTCCAGGTTGGGCGGAATCCGCATCAGATCTCCAGGTTGGGCGAAATCCGCATTTCAATTTGGATTTTCGCCGACCAAACTCACTCGCAAAAGCAGTCAGATTTACATAGATTCAGGGCTAAACGTAAAACGTTCATGTCATAAAATTATAGTATCCCTGTAATTAAAGTATTTCTGGAAACTATATTTCCAGAAATTATACTATTACTGGAAATTACAGTACTTCCGGAATTATAGTTTTACTGACATTAAAGTATTTCTCGAAATTATAGCACTTCCTGAAATAATAGTATTTCCCAAAATTAAAATAATTCCCGAAATTATAGTAGCACTTCCCGAAATTATATTTTCCGAATTAGAGCATTTCCAAAAATTAAAATATTTCCCGAAATTATAGCATCCCCCAGATTCAAGGTAGTTCCCGAAATTTAAAGAATTTCCCGAAATTAAAGCCTTTCACGAAATGATAGTATTTCCCGAAGTTAAAGTATTCCACGAAATTGAAATATTTCACGAAATTTAAAGTATTTCACGAACGGAAATTTAAGTTTTTCCCAAAAGTCGTCCATGGAAGAAAAAAAAAAATCGTAGTTAACCAAATTTCCGAATTGCATGAGCCAAGAGCAATACTTTATGCAAATCATCTGTTAATTCGCATAGATGCATCCGATTGCACAATACTTTTACAAAACCAATAACTACAAACAAACCTGCATTTCTCAAAAATCTGGGCGATCTCATCAATATGAAAGAAACTGGATCACTGTATTCCTCGAATGTTTGTATGAACTAAAGTAATGAATCAAATCATTAACCTCTTTGAATCATAACTCAAATGCTGCTTATGAAACCAAGTTTATTATTGTTTTTATTTGTTCTGAATGAAAGCTTGCACTATAGTTCTTATAATGAATTCACACCACCATTCTAGTAATTAAAATGATATCTTACTGTATAATATTAAACAGAAATTCATATTGTAGTTAACGCTTCCTTGCGCGTCTGTTCAGTATATTATAAAATAACTGAGGGAATCTACACACACACACACACACAGAGTAATTCACATTATCATTAACGATTTCTGGGGTGTCTCTTCCATACATTTCACAAAATGTAACTGAGGGAAACTGCACACACACAAACACACACACAGAGGAGAGAGAGAGAGAGAGAGAGAGAGAGAGAGAGAGAGAGAGAGAGAGAGGACTCCAATAAACGAGAGAAGACAAAACACACAAAGCAACACACCTGACCCTTGCTCCCGTCGACCTATTGAAAACAGGCAGACATGTCTTCTGCTCTGAGCCCCGTCCTACCACCGAAAATCTCTCTCTCTCTCTCTCTCTCTCTCTCTCTCTCTCTCTCTCTCTCTCTCTCTCTCATTAAACCATCTATAAAGAGGCCCAGCCCTTCTTCCCCATTTAGAACGTCAGGACAAAAGTTTGTTTTATGCGTCCATACCACAGCTGTTGTGTGACGTCACAAGCAAGATTCAAAGGCTTCAGCCACGAATTCCATACCTTTTCAATATAGACGACAGATTATACGCCCTCTCTCTCTCTCTCTCTCTCTCTCTCTCTCTCTCTCTCTCTCTCTCTCACACACACACACACACACACACACACACACACATGTATATTATATATATATATTAATATATATAGATAATTATTGAGAGAGAATAGAGTATGATTATGTTGACAATTAGTAGCTGTCTCAAACCTCTTAACTAGAATTGGCATTATATAACTTAAAAGATATTCTATCATTTGAGTCAAGCCACTGGATGGCAGCACGGACCGAAGGTTTAACAAACCAAGAGGTTGTTTAGCAAACAGAAAAATCTAAGAACCCTCTTTAAAAAGGAAAAAAAAAAAAAAAAAAAAGGAAAAGCTAATGACGCCCTCAGCTGAAGCGTAGCAGCGAATGACCTCTGACCTCGCTTCTATTCATTCAAGGCCATGACACGTCTGTTCAGAGTCTAGACCAAGAGGCAGGTACCTATTCAACAATTAGCTGATAAGAGGCCTCTCGCGTTTACCTCGGAGGCCATAAATGATTTCTCGTTCTCGGCAGATTTTCCATTTCTATCACTTTTCGTAATAATAATAATAATAATATAATAATAATAATAATAATAATAATAATAATAATAATAATAATAATAATAATAATAATAATATTTAAGGCAGCTTCTTAGGGATACGGAAATGAAAAAGAAGGGGTTACTTATTTAATTGATGTTTAATTATTTAAATAATTAAACATCAATTAAATAACTAACCTTTGTTTCTGCACTCTTCCTCCACAGATGTCACTCACAATGCCAAAGTGGACGTCACAACAGCCTTGAGTAAAGTTATTAACATCGTAAAAGACCTGTCCTTCCTTAATATCGACACCCCCTCCCTTCCCCTTCCCCAACGACGCCTCAGTCTCATCCCCAGACGATATGACCAACTCCTTCCCCATTCCCCAACCCCTAGGACATGCCAGTCTCATCTCCTTCCTCCTCGACCTATGACGTCTCAGTCTCATCCCCTTCTCCCTCCTCCCCCTATGACGGCCCAGTCTCATCCCCTCCCCCTACGACGTCTCAGTCTCATGCCCTCCCCCTATGATGTCTCAGTCTCATTCTCTTTCCCCTCCCACTATGACGTCTCAGTCTCATCCCCTCCCCCTATGACGTCTCAATCTCATCCCCTTCCCCTGTGACGTCTCACTATCATCTCCTCCCCCCCGCTCCACTACGACGTCTCAGTCTCATCCCCCAACGACGATATGACTCCTTCGGCCTTTAGAAGAAAGTGACAATTTTCACGAGCCCAGGTCTCAAGACCCGGCGATATTGGAATCCTTAAGAGAGCCGTTCCAGCGTGACATCAATCGTCCAGGCCCGCTGGAACGTTATTAAAACCTCACGGCTGCATTGAGAACCCACTCACTTGGTCAGAGTGGGAATTCAGATTTTTTCTCCTCCAGGTGTAGATAGATTTTATATATATATATATGTATATATATATATATGTATATATATATATATAATATATATATATATATATATATATATATATATATATATATAAAGACGAAATATAGACTGATTCAAAGTCAAAGTAGAAATTGTATAAAAGAGAAAATACACCCAAATTGCATCAAATATATATATATATATATATATATATATATATATATATATATATATATATATATACACACTTTACGGAGATTTGTAATGCAACATGAAACAACTGATTGTACTCAAACGAATTTCTCTCGAATACGCTTGGGATATAACACCTTCCAGTGTGAAGACTTCTTCACTGCTCTTCAAAGTCGAGTTATTGTCAGATACGAAACATGAGTAGATCGCCTCCTTAATTTTCTTTTTAATTTTTATTTTCTTCTTTTTTAAAGGAAATAGTAAGACCGGCCATAGACTAAATTTACTGAAGGTCTTACTCTAACGGTGTAGTGGTATAAGTGTCCAGGTATGGTTTCAGTAATTTATGTAGCTGTTGCTTCAGGATTTATCGAAACAGAAGCAACGATTTAAAAAAAATATTCAATAAAAAAATAAAAAGGAAATGATATCTTAATCCAATTTATTCAATATAAAAGCTATAAATAAAACGATAATTCAAAAGACATTATTCAAGATAAAACTAAACAAAAAATTATTAAAAAAGATTTTTTTTTTCGATATAAAATCGAAACAGGAATGTATGACTTAAAACAATTTATCCAATATGAAACTAAACAGAAAATTATTTTTAACAAAATGATGATCTTAAAAAATGTATGCAAGATAAATACTAAACTGAAGATAGTGACTTAAAATTTATTCAAGGTAATACACACAAACTTTTTTAAGTTAAACAAGTAAAATATATTAAACATATTTGACAGAATCACAACGATAGTTTAGTGTTAGAATAAAAAGGTAAATGACCAAATAAACAGGTAAACATGATGTCAATCTCATAAATTCTCAAGGAAAATAAAATAAAAAAAATAATGTTTACCTAAAAAAAAAAAAAGTACTCAAGAATTGCACTGGTGAATAAAACGCCTGAGTGGACTAACAGTGGAGGTGGGGGCGGGGTGAGGGTATTAGACAGGCTGTGGGGGTTGGTGTCTGGGTAGGTAGAAGACTGTACTCAAGAAGCCGAGGTGTGAAAAACGAAAGAAAGAAAGAAATGAAGAAAGAGAGAGAGAAAGCACAATGTATGAAATGAGGAGAGCTTCAGGCAAGGACACAAATTCGTTCTTGTGTCTCAACGCTTTTCTTCTTCTTCTTCTTCTTCTTGTCTCTCATTTCAAGAAATGTGACGATCTCCAATAGTTTTACTCCTCTTTCTTTTCTCTCTCATTTTGGTCTCCGGTCCCAGCGGGCTGCATTAGCAAAAGTTGGACACAAGTGTGAAAAACCATAAGTTGAGAGAAACATTTTCTCATTAGTTGAAAAGAAACATTTTTCTATTTGTTGAGAGAAACATAATTTGAGTAAAACGTATGTTGAGAGAAATATTTGTTGAGAGAAACATTTTTTGAGAGAAACGTTTATTGAGAAAAACTTTGTTGTGAGAAACATTTAGTGAGAGAAAAATTTTCTCACTTGTTGAATAAACTTTTATATTTGTTGAGAGAAACATTACTTAAAGGAAACGTATGTATAGAGACCCATTTGTTGAGGGAAACGTATGTTGAGAAAAATATTTGAGAGAAACATTGAGAAAAAAATTTTTTGGGAGAAACATTTGTTGTGAAAAACATATTTTGAGAAAAACATCTGTTGAGAGAAACATTTGCTGAGAGAAACATCTGTGAAGAGAAACATCTGTTGAGAAGAAATAAATGATAAATTTGTAGGAAATCACAGAACAACTTAAAAAAAAAAAATCTACCCCAGAAATTCATTCCAAATACTAAAGTACACTCCGTATTCATACCAGTAATCAACTCTGACGAAGATGCATTTCTTAGGGGAAGACGTGCTTCTCCACCTAAGCAATTGAGAGGTACCTAATTCCAACTTCCAGGAGAGAGAGCAAAGACAATAGATAAAAAAAAAAGAACACTTGAAATGCTAAGTTCCATAGTCCTTTTCTTTTCAATCTACACAATGAAATAAACACTGCTGCGTCTAGCTTTACAACCACTTAAAAGCAAGCCACGTTCTCTCCTCCAGGCTACTCACTTGGTGACACACATGCTCTCTCTCTCTCTCTCTCTCTCTCTCTCTCTCTCTCTCTCTCTCTCCGTGGGTGTTAATATAACTCCAAACTCTTCATTTCAAAATGAATGGGTCTGCCTAAGTTTCTTCGCTCATAAACTACTGAACAATTTCATCTTACCTTCTCCTCCACTTCTCCTTCCCCCCCCCCCTCTCCCGCCCACAAACAAGAGACTAAGGGCACCCTTCTCCCACATATCAAGGATGACCCCCCCCTCCCGCCCTCGCTCCTACCCTCGTGCCCTTGGTAAGGTCTCCATAGCCTACCCCAGGGGCACCACCACATATGACTCTCTCACTCTCCTTTTCTCCTCTCGTCTGCAACTCGATTTTTCATCGATCCCTTTTTTTCTCTCTCTCTCACGTGCCTCCCGAGGTCGCAGAAGGTGCTAAACACTTCACGGAGGACCACCTCCACCTCCTCAACGAATGCCTTCTCATTCCCTCTCCCTCTCTCTCTCTCTCTCTCTCTCTCTCTCTCTCTCTCTCTCTCTCTCGCCTTCTTCTCGACCTCTTAAACTACTTCAGATGTTCACAAAAGCCTTCCCTTTCTCGGCTACCCTTGTTATTCTAAAGCAACTTTTTTCTCTTTTGTCCGTCTGCATTAACTGATATTCACCTGCGTACAATGAATTAATTACAGGTAAATTCGTGATATATTAAGCGTTCATATTTGCAGAAATTACTGACACGAGCAAATACAAAATACTGAATAATAGGCATATCTAAAGAAAAAAATACATTCATTCTCTCTCGTTAAACTGCTTTTTAATGTAGAAACCGGTGGGGATGGCAATTTAATACCCTTATCTCATTCCTCCCAACCAAGAAATAAAAGAAAAGGATAAAGGAGAATAGATAATAATGCATAATCCTGAAAGGAAGCAACAGCGGAGATTGTACAAGCTAAGAAAAGTAAGAGCAAAAAGAGAATTCTGCAGCTTGGCAGAAGAGACATTGCTGAAATAATGCAAGGAATGCTGCTTTCTGCTGAAAGTAGGAAGAGGTGTACTGACGGGTGCCCGGAGACCTCAGAACAAGAAGGAGGATTAGTCAATGAGCTCAACTAAATAACAATTGCAACAGAGACCTAATTCCTTTAGCTTCGAGGGTTACCTAACAGCCTCACCTCACCTGCGAGTCTCGAGATTGATCTCAGACATCAAATTATGTTTTATTCTATCCACAAATTCCTTGATGAATAATTACAGAGAAATTCAGTCTGAGAAAGATCTAAAGACCTTCGGAAAAAAAGATTGGATAGTTTATCAGTAGAAAACTTATGGGACCAATTAGGATTAGAGAGAAGTAGGGATGAAAGAAAGATTTCACAAGTGACAGCCAAAGAACATAGGCCTTTGCACTAAAAGACATCAGAGAGAGAGAGAGAGAGAGAGAGAGGAGGAGAGAGAGAGAGAGAGAGAGAGAGAAGATTCACAGCCAAAGTTATTTGAGTTCGCAGTTATACTGTTTAACAGAACACCCCGATTCTTTTCACCAGCATGTCAGATCAGGGTCAGATTTGCTCTCTGGAACGCAAAGGTTTCCCCTTTAAAGCAGGGAAGCCCAGCAATTTCCAAGTCAATTAAAAAAGAGGCGAGAATAACAGTAGGATAGGACAGGAATAGCTATGGCACCATTTTCCTTGATTGAATGGTCGAAGAACAGCTACAGAAAATAAAGCAACAATAATGCAATAGGGTGATATAATGTAGGTTATGATCATCACAAATATAATATATATATATATATATATAATATATATAGATATATATATAATATATATTATAATACCTACATACATATACATAAATACATATATATATATGTGTGTGTGTGTGTGTGTATATATACACACACATATATGTATAGATACACACATATGTATATGTATATTACTATGGCTCCGCCGAGCACCACTGCTCGTGGTACGAGCATACCATCTAAATCCTCTTTTTCCCCAATAACTTCCATAACTCTTCACCAGCACCACAGTGCTTTCTGATTCTGAGCCTCCAGAGACTCCCCGTATCAACCCTTTCGCTCATTTTACTGTACCTCCGTTCATATTCTCCTTCTTCCATCTTACTTTCTACCCTCTCCTAACAATTGTGCCATAGTGCAGCTGCTTTGAGGTTTTCCTCCTGTTACACCTTTCAAATCTTATTATCAGTTTCCCTTTCCACTCTGAATGACCTCATACGTCCCAGCGCTTGGCTTTTGGCCTAATTTTATATTCCATTCATAGCTTTCTTTGTAAATCTTGTGGGATATGTAAGCGAGATACAAAATATAAAAAAGTAACAGGAACTGGAATGGGAAAGCCATAGAAAGCTAATTGTGACTCGAACAGTATAATCGTCGAGATTGTGGCGCTCATGATGAGTGCCATATACGTAGCCAGTGATTTCATCAAGTTTAATTTAGATTTAATATAAAGAAATTTTCTCAGCTATGAATTTCGGCCATGACGAAAATAACCTGGATGTGGTGACGCCAGTTTCAGAAAATCATAAATCAATAATTCTAGCCATGAGTGCTTAACAATTTCAAATAGCGAGTAAAAGAATTTCATTGGTGCTAAATAAATCTACCACCTCGAATCCTTGATTCATTCATCAAAATGTGAAATGAATAAATTAAAAATCCTACGTTTCTACTTTCACGATATTGCATACCAGTGGAAAGTCTAAATACCAAAGTTTGAAAAAAAAAAAAACTCTTAACCCCCCCCACCCCAGACAACCCCCAAACAACAACAAATAAATTAAAAATCCTATGTTTCTGCTTTCAGGATATTGCATATCAGTGGAAAGTCTAAATACCAAAGTTAAAAAAAAAATAGATAAACTCAACCCCCCCCCCACACACAAACAACAACAAAAATACACAAAACGAACGGGGCCTCTCCCGCCCATCGCCCCTTCACTGCTCTCCTCAGAAAGGTAAACAACGACCCGGCTGCCTAAGTGTCTGCTATAAGAAAAAAAATTATAATGTTTTGTTGGTTAAACAATACGGCCGGAGGAAAACGCTCAACTGCATACGGTTTAACAAAATTAAATCTCGAAGTAAACCAGAAACAACACAGCCTGGTGTCCTAAGAAGCAGGATATTTACTGATAAAAATGGTTAATGCCTTACAAGATAGCCCCGAGTGCCTTTGTTTGCATGAGAGAGAGAGAGAGAGAACTACGAGATAACCGTGTGTGTGTGTGTGTGTGTGAGAGAGAGAGAGAGAGAGAGATACCCGTGAGAGAGAGAGAGAGAGAGAGAGGAGATAGAGGAGAGAGAGAGAGAGAGAGAGAGAAAATTACAAGTACATAATGTTATTCTAGGGTCTCCCCTTTTCAATATCTATAAAAAGAATTTGCCTCTAATGTAACTCAGAGAAATCAGTGTAACTTATCCTTTTACCTTTCAACAATTTTAAGAAGGAAAGTAGGACGATGGGGAGAATGGGTATTCTTTTATCGCACAAAAACGTAAATCACTTTCATACATTTTTTGTTCAAGGTCATATAT
>NC_087221.1:30760905-30793405 GCF_015104395.2 Macrobrachium nipponense | reverse complement strand
CTTAGATATATCCCATTCTTCTATGTTTCTAGGAAAGATGACTTGTTGCAGCTGAGCAATAAGTAAATACATTAATTAGGAATATTCCTATAAGCGGATTACATACCACTTCTTTTTGGAAACCCCATCGAAAATAACAGCATACCATATGCAACGATGACTGCAAGATATTTTATGACATAAATAAAAAACCTTATTAAATACAGTAGACCATATATATTAAAAAACGAGCTTGATGGTGAGCGCTACACTGCGCTGGAACCCGGTGCTGCCCATCATGTCTCCCCCAAGATCTACCTACTTTGGTCGCCCCTACCCTCCCTATCCCATACCTGGCCCGCGTTTGGTCAAACAAGGTTGTAGGAGGAGTTTGGATGTGTCTGTCTCCCCTACCCTCCCGATCCCCTACCTACCCCGCCCCCACCCGGGGCCGACGAAAAAGAAAGATCAACTTGAATTCTATCATCATAGTTACATAATGACACGAATAATTATAGATACATAATGACACACACGAATGAACTAAAAATAAAAATAAATCCTTTACATCGTCAGTACCTAAACACTTGGAGCATTTATAAATTAATGTAATGAAAACTATGAGAACTTTTAGACATGAATATAAAATCTTACTAAATACAGTCGACCATATGAATAAAAAATAAGGGCATGAATAAATAAAAATATAGAAAATGAAAAATTCGTTCATATATTCAATTCCTATACAATTTGAGCATTTAAAGATTAAACTTCAAATTTGACCCTTTAAGTTTAATACTTGTAATGATTTACCTGTTCATTGCTGGAATTCCTGCGTTTATGACATAAATACAATATATATCATTATAGAGTGCTATAACACAAATGGCAAAAGTAACACAAGCCAGATATGACAGGACAACTATAATTACTCTGATAACGTAACGATAACAAAGTGCTTTGAAGAAATAATCTATGAAAGCATCTAACATTCTACCACTCAATACTGAAACGTATATAAATTGTAATTCTCACAAATGAATCTCACACAGCAGCAACACAGCTCAAACCGATCTACTCACTCACAGTCGAGTGTCTGTAACGAAATAAGAGGAATGCAGGGTAATTTCCCCGCTCTTAAAACAACCTGTTAGATAATTCGGCCGAATTCAGGCTGGCTAAAAAAGGACGCGAGGCTATTGCATTCCGAGAACAGATTTCTCTACAAAGGACAATAAATCGAGCCAGACACTGCAAACTATTTTGTCCAGTGTTACGTTTTAAATGGCTTTCGGATTTTGGATACCTGTCCCACGGTACGTGCTGCCCACCTGTCAGATTAATTGCTCTCCTTTATCATTAAATATGATTAAATGTGTTCTATTAACTGTGTTCTCTCGTCAATATATTTTGTCTTTAAAGCCACGGAACTTGTTGCAATTCATTCTGCGCTATCCTATCCCTTTTACTTGGAAAAGAAAAAAAAAATGAAACATTATGATGTAGACTGGAATGGATGCATAGACACAAAATTGCATTAAGGTTTGCCAAATTATTCATTAATACTTAATATTCTCAAGGTTCTTGGTGGCTAAGTCTTGATAAATAGAAAACAGGCGACCATACACAACGAAGTTTTTACAGCACCTCCGTGATTATTTCCATCATTATTCAGCATTGTTTCTCTCTCTCTCTCTCTCTCTCTCTGTTCGTTTAGCCTATCTCCGGTGTAAGTAGTTCCTTTTTCTTACAAGTCCAAAGGAGGGTCAATTAAAACCAAACAGCTAATGAGACCCTGATTACGATATATTGGAATATATATATATATATATATATATATATATAGTATATATTTATATAGGTAATATTATATATATATCTATATATATATATATATATATATATATAGTATGTATGTATGTATGTTGTGTGTGTGTGTGTGTGTGTGCAAACATAAAAAAACATAAAAAACCGAAGAGATAATTTAAATTATTTATTCAGAAATGACAGAAGTAAACGCAGAAAATAACAGGTAAAAGCTCCTAATAAAATGAAGTCATCTAAATATGGAATTCTCGCCACGCTTATAAAATTCACGAATAAAGGGAAATAAAAAAGAGTGGAAGAAATAAATTACCTCTCAGAGGCATTTTAGCGTGTTAAATAGAGACCTATTAAACACAAAGGCCGGAGATTTAGACGCGTATTCAACACAAAGAATACGCAGTTTCTCTCTTTGGGAAATGTGAAAGGTTATTCCAGGTGTCCTAGAAAACAGATGGTCCAAAATCTACTTGGGATTCCAAGAGGCTCTGAAATTGGCTGGGAATTAAACAAAACTGAAAACCTGAAATACTTCGTGTTTTTGTAAACAGGGACATAAACAGAAAATATAAAATACTATGTTACACTAGACAGTTAAAACAAAAGGATTAGTTGCTAAACAAGGACACACACACGCACAGATAAAAATACGAATAGGATATAAGTAGAAGAAATAAAATGAGGGATTGACTGAAAAACACACACACACACACACAGAGAGAGAGAGAGAGAGAGAGAGAGAGAGAGAGAGAGAGAGAGAGAGAGAGAGAGAGAGAGAGAGACTTCTATCTAGTTCTTGACTGGCCGATATATCTTAAAACTTGATGAAAGAATTTAAATAAAAATATAGTAGTATATAATTGCAACGTATACCAAGCAAAATAATCCTAACATCACTGTCTTGCGGAAGTTTGTCAACTAACGAAACTAAAACCAACTAGTATAGCAGAGACTACAATGAACTGACACAGACTTAAACCAACTATAGAAGAGACTACAATAAACTAACAAACCAAAACCAACTATGGCAGAGACTACAATCAACTGACACACTTAAACAACTATAGCAGAGACGATACAATCAACTGACACAGACTAAAACTAACTGCACAAACTGAAACCAACTATAGTAGAGCCTTCAATCAACTGACATAGAAAAAACCAACTATAGCAAAGACTAAAATTAACTCACATTGACTAAAACTAACTATTGCAGATACTACAATCAACTGACAGACTAAAATCAACTGACATGGAGTAAAATAAAACGACTAAAACCAACTATGGCATACTCCATAAATAAAATACAACAACTAAAACCAACTATAGCATACTCCATAAATAAAATAAAACAAGTTTCAAATACAGGTCCATCTGAATTATGACCTTCAGTGGGTTAATATAAGTACACCCTTCCCCCAATCATAATTAGGTCTAAGCTTGAGATCTGTTGTAGTATATACTGTCAGTGACGAAAAAAACAGAAGCACCTAATATCGTCCAGCTCTATTTGAAAAAAAAAAAAAAAAAAAAAAAAAAAAAACGTGGTACTTAACGCAAAATCGGTCAGCAATTCTGAAGCACGATAGCCGAATCATTAGCAGTCCCATCCAGCGCACTTAGGCAGGACATTACTTAAATGGAACGGGTAAATGGCCTCTTATCTATCCACCAACTGCGGCAGGAGGTTTGCGATAGGCCGATGAGCATTATCTGGGATGGAGATGAGACTAATGGAAATCCTGAGCCCACACACCACACTTTTCCACACGCAGTGGTTTTAAGGATAGTCTAGAAGCCTAAAATCCTTACACGCACATATATTGCTGTTTCTTTCAGTGGGCGATTCGTTAAAATTAGATTTAGGTACACTTAAAGCTACAGATACTACTGATAAAGATTATTTGGTTTTAAGGATAGTCTATAGGCCTAAAATCTTTACACGCACAAATATTGCTGTTTTTTCAATGGGTGATTCATTAAAATTAGATTTAGGTACACTTAGAGCCACATACTTATGATAAATATTACTTGGTTTTAAGGATAGTCTATAGGCCTCAAATCTTTACACGCAAATATTGCTTGTTCTTTCAGTGAATGCTTACTTAAAGTTCGATTTAAGTACCCTTCAAGCAACAGATACTATTCATAAGGTTTAGCTGATTTTAAGGGTAGTCTTATAGGCCTAGAATCTTTACACGCACAAATATTGCTAGTTCCTTCAATGACTGATTACTTAAAGTTGGATTTAAGTACACTTAAAACACTAAATTATACAGATAAGGTGTTGGTTAAATCTGTGTCATAACTACACAAACCTGCAGTAACTGTTATACTTAACACCAGACGAGAAGTACGTAAGTCTTAAAACGCAAAATTAGTTATAAATGTTACAAAAAACCTGTCATAATATATATACACATAATTACGTGTACATACACGGAGTGTGTGTAAACTCACTCTCAAATTATAAACACCGCACAGAAACAGACTTGAATTTTAACGAATTCAAACAAATTTCCCCAAAATTCCCCAGCTAAAACTACACAAGTCCCCGAACATTCACAAGTTGAATGTCTGTAAACCGTCATGTTAAACTCGTGTGGTGTGTTATAGAAGTACCATCCCTTGCAATTCCCCAAGTCCAGTTAGTGGGGAAGTGCAGCAAACACTCCAACGCAGTTTGATATCCTATCGACATATCCACTGCCCGTTCAGGATCAAAGTGCGCGCTGAAGGCCTCTGCGCACCACCAGGTAAGAGGAACCAGATGTGAACAAGAAGCAGAAATCAACAAAATGGATTGCCAGAGGGAAAATATTAAACGTAATCAAATAAATATCATTAATCAAAATTGGGAAGCATTCTTAAGGAGTAGGCCTAGAAGTTATTTAACTTTAAATTAATAAGCAGCTTACCATATGTGACAAAGAAAATTATGTAGAATAAAATACATGAAAAACGAAGATACACTAACAGTGTTCGATTTACGTAAAGACCAATTTATTAAAGGGATTAGACTACTTGGATTTTTTCTATGAACTTTAAAATCAAAAGTACAACGAAATGTTTATCAATTCGGCGATACCAGCAAAAATAGTACAAATATTTCAACGTGTTCATATAAAGGAAGTTTTTTAATTTTCTAATTTTTATCTTATCTATTTATAACACGCGGAAGAACATATTAGACCGACCTCAAGAACTTGTGCTCTAGAAGCCGGATACTTCAATGTTCAAAGCATCATGACGTCTCTTGTTTAAAGCTGATAATTCTATAGCAGTTTTTTTTCTATAAGAACTTTTTTATTTCTATAACAACTGGTATCGGAATGTGGGGAAATCCTGATAAAGTTTTGAACTGGTTGGTTCAACAGACTTATAAATACAATACCAACCAAACTCCAAAGGCTGATCGTTTCTACCAACTGAAATACGACGCCATAAATCCCACGTAAGCTATCTATTTGCTCTGCCCATAAATGAGCAACAAAGGGTGAGGATTGAAGACGTATAAATTGTCTCGAACAACCAGGGTTCCAAAACAACCATTGGCTATAATAAAGGCACATTATCATCTTTGACTGACAATGAAACATTAAATGCACTCAGGAAAGAGTTATATTTTAACAGTTTTATTAATGGATGATATTAAAGACGATTAACATCTAGGTATGAGGCAGAACATAAGATAGCACTCTGAATATATCAAAGAGCTCTCTACAACGAAATAGTCATACATTGCAAATTAATCTAACTAAACTCTCTTCTGATTCTACAAATAAGTTCACTTTTAGCGTATGAAACCTCCCTTCTTCATACAGTAACTGCATTGGCTTAAAAACAACAGTATCAATAATAAAAATAATATGACAACTTTCCTCTGTTCAGGCATGATCCACTTGCGCTTTACATAAACTTTCTGAAGGAGTTCCATCAACACCCTTTCCTAAAACCAGGGGATACCACAAAAACCATCATCTCTTAGCGAGGGTTTCGGTCTAGTGGTGTAGAGGTGCTGGATACTTTCAGAGAAGAGATAGGCCTAAGGTCACTACGATGAGCAGCCTCCTATGTTAAAAAGGGCTAAAAGCCCGTGAAAAGGAGCATTGCTAATCACTTGGAGGATCAGTACTCACGAAATCTCCGAGTTAATAAGACCCTGCTTCTTAGGTGTAGTTGGATACCCGGATGTTGGTATCTAGGCCTAAATCTAGGAATGATTAAACACTTATGGAACTTCTCGAATGGAGAAGATTGCTAGAGCTGAAACCCACAGAGGAATCCTTATAATTATAGTCTGTATATACGTATAAATAATTTGTGTGTGTGTGAAAAAAAAAAAAGTACCAATGGATCATTTCTATAAAAATTCCATAACTGAAAAGTGGTAGATCACATATCCGAGAGCCAGAAAACAGACTGGGAACGGGCTACGTAGTAAAAGCTACTACCCATTTCATATATATATATATATATATATATATATATATATATATATATAGGCCTGTTGTGTTTCTCATAAAATCATTATCACGGGTATCCGTAATCTAATGATTATCGACTTTTTTCAAGCCAAATAACGATTATGCTGATGTTTAAACTATTATATTAACAACACGCTAAGTCTGAGTCTAAATAATAATAATAATAATAATAATAATTTACCGAGTTAACGAATTCTCCAAACATGAAATCACTTTAAAATCCGACAAAATGACAAAAAAGGGCATTGTTGAAAAAAATAAAGAACGGGAAAATTACGATACTGAGGCTTATTGAAAGGCCGGAAATGAAAAGTGAATAGACCTTTTCTAAATACTGAATAGGCTTAGGACTACTAGATTGTGCATTAGTCCGGTAAAGGGACTCGAGGAAAAGAATAAGCTCCTTCGGCCTTTACGAGAAAATCTGGTGAAGGATTTGACTGGTAATGGCGATTCTTTCTTCCAGGTTCGATAATGATGTCAAATGACTTCAGTTTTCACAGAGTTTTTATTACTGGTAACGTGAATGAACAATATTTATGGAAATGAAAGACTGCCATGTATAATTACCTATTAATCTAAAACATACTGTAAGGCCGTTTCTACCATGGGAGAGAGTATATATAATATATATTATATATATATATATTATATATATATATATATATATTATATATATCTAATAAAAGGAGCCCATAAAAAACACCAAATATAGAGAAAAAAGTACTATATTTCAGAGACTGCTGTCTCCCTCTTCAGGTAGAGATGTTTTTTCTCTATATTTTGGTGGTTTTTATGGGCTCCTTTTATTAGATGGAATTCTGTTTGTTTACAGAAACATTGTTACCAGTCATATATAAATATATATAGAATATATATATAATGTGTGTGTGTGTGTGTGTGTGTGTGTGTGTGTGTGTATAGGCCTACATTCGTTTGAATGTCTCAGCATGTAAATGCAACACAATTCACGTTAATAATACTTTATTAAGACTTAGTAGTAAAGGCATTCTTACCCACGGTATCACCGAGAGAGAGAGAGAGAGAGACCGCATGGTGGATCCGATGGGGGGGAGTGGTACCTAAAGCTCATGCAGTTCATTGCCATGGCTAGACGAATTCTCCCGACATACCACCAGTGTTGTCAGGTACAGGGAAATATCCCTGCTGTAGGGAAATTCGGGTGGCTGCAGTGAAGACAGGTAAAAATACCCGTAAGTTTAGGTAAATTCCATGGTGTTAAGTTTAGAATTATGGTCATTCATGTACTTGCAAGGAAGGAAATTCAATGCACGCCAAAACTTACAGAAATTTTAGGGAAATATGTAATATATCTTTTTATATGTGTATAAATCTGGACTACAGAAAGAGCTGGGAGGTTTTACATCTCGTCCTGTTATTCTGTTTTCTTATTTGAAATACGTGATGTTGCGTCACCAATTCCGCTTGCTAGACATTTAATTCAATTAAAACTAAACGAGATTACTTCTTGCCAAGAAAACGTTTGAAATCTGAACTGTCCACAATTGTGAAATAATATAGTCCCATATGAACTTTGGACGGGTGACATTAATGAAACGGTTAATCATTAATACGAACTGTGGGCTTTGAAAAGTATATAAAAAGCAGTAATAAATCTACCTTTATAAAATACATAATACAAACAGGGAAATACCGCCAAACGGGGAAATATAAGACAGGAAACTTGGGCAGCTCTACCTGACAGCACTGCATAACTCGTTTTCCCAACAATGTTAAAAGCACTTTGTGTTCTTTCAGTTTGATGCTGCACTACAGTATTTCGTTATTTCTCTAACGAATACTGAACATGAAAAGTTACTTCCAAAGTTATAAAGTTCCTGAAAGTATATGTCATTAGAAATAATCTATAATAGGCATTAGAGGGCGCTGAAACCCATTCTCATAAGGTTAAAAACAGACTGACCAAGAAAACGCAATGAACTTGAGAAATCTCTATTACCTACCTTTGGCAGCTTGAACCCTTGTTGTCATCTTGATGGGCAACTATTATTATTTTCCAGGTTTTACCACACAATGCCTAACGCTTTCATAATGCTTTCCCGATGCTTTCATCCACAACAAAGCTTGATCAAGGAAAACTATTTAGTTACTAGAGATCACTTTAGCTCTGTTCCATTTTAGCAAAGAAATTTAAAGAATGGGAGACTTTAATTATAACTATAAAAGCAAGCAAAGAAATGGCCATTTCCGCCCACACATAAAATACGAAACTAAAGAATGACTTGAATTATCAAAAATTACAAATAATGTTTTTACTAAAATATTAGATATGAGCAATCGGAGGCTAAAGTAATTAAAGGTATGCATTCTTGCATTACCTTTGCCTATGACTTCTGTATACTTCACGGGAAAAAGACTCACTAACTACACTATTATTTATAATAATTCATTCGTTTAGGGAAAAAATATTAAAATCGGGGCTATATAAAAAGTTCAATAGGCCAATATGACATTTTTCATGTTTAAGAATGCAAATTGTCGGGGACAAACAGTAAAAACCTTGGGTCATTCAACTCCAAGCACGATTGCTAAAAACATTTACATTAAGAAAAACTATTTAAACGTTTTACTGTGCGTCTATATTAAAAATCTAAACAATTGCATGCCACAGAACGACAGCAACATTTTAAGTCATCTGAAGATAACATAGACCAACTTTTCCGACAAGGTAGTACTATTTTTCAATCTTATAACAAATAACGGCACGATACGAAATCAGCCATTGTAGAATTACGTTATTCGCAACTCGATACACAGACGTAAATACCGATGGATGGCCCAAATCGTATTTTAGACACCGACCACGAGTTTTGGAGCGCAAGGCACTGGACGTCACATCACACCACAACCTTTCGCCATGGGGTTCCAACCCACACTGTCTGCCTGGTCGGGCCGTTGAGTCAGTTCGGCAGCCAGCAAGCAGCTCAGTCGACTCAACCAACCTGAGAGAGAGAGAGAGAGCGACCTACCTACCTACCAACCTACCTCCCCTCCTCTTCATTGCCTTAGCCTGCTTGGGCACTTTATACTAGCAGGATAGCCTGGACTAGGTTTGAGAAAGTGAGAGAGAGAGAGCTCACCCTTCTGGTTTTAGGTTTCCTTCCCCTCATTCACTGTTCCTCCTCTCCCTCCGTTTCTGAACAGATAAGAGGAGTTGAAAGGGTTCACGATTAACAGTGGTCCTGGAAGCCCAGGTAATGAACCCAGCGGACAGTCTGGGATCCTCGCGCGAAGGTGCGGTGAAAAGGATAAGATAATAAACAATACATCAACGAGACGTATTTTCAGTTTTGATCATTGAGACAATACATCAACGAAACGTAGTTTTTTTTAGCTTTGCCTATTGAAATAATACATCAACGAAACGTAGTTTTTTAGCTTTGCCTAGTGAAGTAATACATCAACGAAACGTAGTTTTTGAGCTTTGCCTATTGAAATAATACATCAACGAAACGTATGTTAACTTTGACTGATGATAGATATCTAAAGCTGGGATTAAGATATTAGACAATAAATGGGCGTGAATTCATTATTATTAATATTATCATTATTATTATTATTATTTGATTATCGTGAACAGGAATTTTGAAAACGGGAAGGTAAATTCCTGAGGTTGGAATTATTACTATTTTTATTTGATTCTTGTGAATACGAATTTTGAAAACGAGAAGGTAACAAATAAAAACAGAGCTACATTTGCAATTAAAATATGCCTTCTTATTTTTATAAAGCATAGGCCTACATAGAGACCTACAGGCAGACAACCAACATGGAATTCTATCGTCTTCATCAGTACTTAAAGCAATTCAAAAGAACATCAACGAGAGAGAGAGAGATGAGAGAGAGATGAGGACGAGAGAGAGAGAGACGAGAGAGAGAGAGAGAGAGGAGAGAGAGAGAGGGGGGGGGGGCTCTTGCGAAAATCCCAAGTGTGGGATCCTCTGGAGTAGAGGTTATTCAACTCGAACCAAAATGGTTTGGGCGTCACTCGAATTTATTATTCCTCAAAGGAACATGCACACACCACATCTCTCTCTCTCTCTCTCTCTCTCTCTCTCTCTCTCTCTCTCTCTCTCTCATTTTACAAGCTCGTCCTCCCAGAGGAATTAAGCCAATAAGACAAATGCATTTGATACGCTTTGAGGTAACAAGTCGCCCCAGAAGTTAGTCGCCCATTGAAACCGGCTGCACACCTGGGAAGTCGAGCGCAAAACGACAGGTGTAAAAAGAAGATGCACGATTATTTTGCACGTTGCAAATTGATTCTTGCAAGACTGGGGTTAATTAGCTCTCACTTTTCATCCGAACTCTCGTTCTCTCTTCATTAAGAACTTCAAGGAGTTGGAGTCGGCGTTGCTTGCAAGTTCTTGATCTCTAACATACAGGGTTTGTTTTGCCTTGCCCTGCTTGTTTTTGTAAACTCGGATGCTTCTCAGATAACGTTCCACTCGCTAAACTAACTGCTTGAATTGCTTAACTTTCGTTAGAGGCAACAAGATATGCTTTCGGCAATTTCAACTCTTACACGTACCCGCGGAACGAGTATGTAAGACATATATATACATACATAATATATATATATATATATATATATATATACATATATATATTTATATATATATATATATATATATATATATATATATATCTGAATCATGAAGATATGGTACGTAATGAATGTAGAAATAAAGGCAAGTGACACGAAATGCAAGTGAAAAAAAGGAGTGGTTGCTAGGCTAGCAACCACATCATGGCATTTGCCTTTATATATAATATATATATATATATATATATATATATATATATATATATATAATTTTAATAGTATGTATATGTCAGTCGACCAGCTTCCATTATTACAAGTTATTCATGAGGAAAACCTTCCGAATTTGTCACGAATCTTTCGTCTTCCATTTTATTCTGGCGGCCAAACAACCTTGAAAAAAATATACATGTCCGCCTTTATACAGCATCTTACTTTCATTTTCTACCAATTCAGCTCTTCCCATTAGCTTACCCAATATTCAACATAAGGATCAGTAAACATCAATTAAACTTCTCTCCATGAAACTCTTGGGATTTTAACATTCATGGAGACAACACATCAAGACTCACGTTCTTTCAAATGATTTAATGTAAGCTTAATATTCAGCATGAAAATTTCTAATCTAATTAACTAATTAATTATCTTTGCACTTTTAATAGGCTCGAAACATTCCAATCTATGGTAGCCTTTCTATATAGACCTATTAGCGCCACATACTGTTTTTTTTTTCTTTCCTTCCCCTTACAAACTTTCCACACAGCTGTGGAATGAAATACAGAATTTAGGCGAAAGGCCAACAGCTGGGACCTATAGGGTGAAATAGAAACTGAAAGCAAAACGTTTAGAATGGTTTAACAGGAGGAAAACCTCAAAGCAGTTGCAGTATGAAACATTTGTAAGAGAGGATTAAGGAAAGTAAGATGGAAGAAAGAGAATAAGAACGGATGCACAGTAAAGGGACTGAAAGGTGTTGCAGCTAGAGGCCGAAGGGACGCTGGAAAGAACCTTAAGTAATGCCTACAGTACACCGCGTGAGGTGTACTGATGGCACTACTCCCTTCGGAATCCCAGACAGCTGTGATTTTTCATTGCAATACAAAAGATGCAATCATTCCAAAGGAAAGAGCCTAAACGAGCTAAAAACTTCTATTGCAAACTCGGCAAAACAGAATGCACATAAATGAAAAGCGGAGCAGAGAATTGCAGTGGTAATTTAAAAACCAGATAACCATTGTCGATACACGAACAACAACTTCATTTAGGAAACCAAAACAACGTCGTTAATCATCTTGCAGACAAAAATAAGCACTTTTATTTCCACGGGAATAGCTTATCCAATACGTTTCCAACCAACGACAATATATTATGTCACTACACCAGAAGCATGACTGATTATTACTATTAGAGCTGAATGGTATATAAGTATTCTAGGAACAAATTATTTCTTCAGTTATTTTTAGTACGGTCTAGGCCTATAGAATTTTAATATGCACTAGGCCTATAGCATCTAGGCAAATTTCTTAATCTAAATCTACGGGAAGTTTGCAATGCTCCTATGATCATAATAAATTGGCTGTTAAACTTATTTACAAATTGAACAGTACTTGAAGTTAGGAAACATGTTTGTTTGCCGCAAGATAAGATTCAGACCGTGTGACAGCAGGAGATCGATTTGGTGCCATTACTGGAGGCAAAGGAATTCAAAGATGCCTAAATAAATCGTTCTAGTGACAGCGCCTTTAACCTTATTTGCATCAGAACCACAGACGCAGCAAGATATACACATACGCTATGAGGATATAAAAATAAGCTCTGAAGATGTACACACAAGCACTGAAGGTGTACGCACAGGCTCTGTGATGTACACACAAACTTTGAAGATGTATTCACAAGCTCTGAAGATGGATTCATAAGCTCTTAAGATGCAAATACAAGCTCTGAAGGTGTACAAACAAGCTCTGAGGATGCCAATACAAACTCTGAAGGTGTACACACAAACTCTGAGGATGCCAACACAAACTCTGAAGGTGTACACAAACTCTGAGGATGCAAACACAGACTGAAGATGTAGTCACAAGCCCTGACAATATACATACATACAAGCTGCGAAAATGCAAACAAGCTCTGAAGATATATTCACAAGCTCTGAAGATGTATACACACTAGCTCTGAAAATGTAAACACAAACTCGAAAGATCTACACTCAAGTCCTCAAGATGCAAACACTAAAAGTGATTAGCAGAAGTCTCTAGTTGAAACAGAGTTTATGAAAGCTGACCAACCAGGATGTCTTTTAGCGTATAGTCCATTTCTCTTGCAAGGTCGAAATTCTCCAGTTATCAATGTTCTCAGTAAATCCTTCGCCTTAAATGTTACCGGCTGTGAGACATCACTGAACTTGAAAACAAAGAAAAGAAAAACAATAAACTAAATAGATAGATAATATTCTGTATTGGCGTCCAGGTTTTATGCAAAGCAGAAAATGGGGATTTTCCTTGTCCCTGGAGGATTCAATCTATGTCTAAAGAGATCTGTGTCGTAAATGAAATTGCCGAAAAAAGGGTTCATCTAGTTAGCATGAGCTGGTCGTTTGTCTTACCCAGAGACTGACTACCAGAGGATATTGTTTCTCTGGGAGGTCTCTCGATTAATATCTGATGAAAAAAAAAACGTACAAATGTATTTCAGCTACTAAATTTGTCAACATTCGTCTGGAAAGGCTGCAATGAAAGTATAAATTTCATCATTAGCTGAAGATACCTCATTTACTGGAAAATGAAGTCATACAACAAGAAATCAGCTTTCTTTGTAGGTAGAGAGAGTTACAATGAGTTAGAAGCATTATGATGTCTCAAAGACTTGTTAGTCCATCCGACGAGACATCGTGTGCTCACTTATCTGTAAGAGCAGGTTTTACTCTTTATTCACAGCGTCCTAATGAGAGAGAGAGAGAGAGAGAGAGAGAGAGAGAGAGAGAGAGAGAGAGAGAGAGAGAGAGAGATATGGGAGAAAAGTCAAAGCATCCCAAAGAAAGAAAATTGGGACGTGAAAAGTTTGTCAAAAGAATAGGATTTTGAGAAGTAATGAGCAAAATCATAAAATCAGAAACAAGAATCATAGGCATGAACCATTAAAGTAAATAAATAAAAAGGAATTTTGTTACAATTTTAGGGAAGAATTTGTACCATCCTAGGAAGAGAATAATTTTAAGGTAAGAAATCTTTCAACCATAGAGGAAAAAGAGATTCATAGGACGAGGAAAAACGTGTGGTGGCACTTCAAATTTGAGTCAGGGAAACTTAAATTAAATTTTGAAGGTCTGATGACATACTCGAATGTCATTAATCGCAAGACTCACTAATTATTTTCTCTTGCTTCACATTGAGAGTGAAAACATCATTAACTTATACAGTGGATGGTACAGATATCTCAGTCCAAGTAAATGAGGTTTTAGATAAAGCTATTTGAAAATTAAAGTGATATGATTCTCACTGGATCTAATGTAAATATCTAATGTAAACCACTGAGTCCTTGTGAACTAAATTATACTTGAAACGATAACAAATTAGGTAAGAAGTTACACCTTGTGACTGGCATTAGGAAGAGGAATTTCCACTGAAAGCTGGTTATACTATTATGTGTAGTGATGTAGCTTCAATTTACATTTACTTTTGGTTACTTACTGCCCAGCATTAACGATAAATCTGAAGCCAAGACAGTATTTTTGGAAATTCGGATTGTGGATGATTATCATTTCTCTGTGATATACGTAATCTATTCAGTTCATGTTGCTGTACAGCAATATTCTGATTTAATTATTATGCCCAGATATCTTGCTATAGATTGAACTGTTTATCATTCTGTTCAGTTTATCTTCTGCATGAACTGTCAAACCAAGGTCTATCATTTTGGTAGTTTTCCGTAGAAGTTAGTATTGCTTTCGATCATCCGTTTCAAGACGGTCACATTCACATTCCTGCCGGGTATAAATGTTTCTTTGGCGTAGTCGAGTTTTCTGTACAGCGTATAATGCTGTATGAAACTCTCAGCCACGGTCAGGTGGTGGCCTGTGTTGTTGGCACCCATAGCTGTGCCAGACGCACGATCATGGCTAACTTTAACCTTAAATAAAAAAAATAAAAATAAAAAACTACTGAGGCTAGAAGGCTGCAATTTGGTATGTTTGGTGATTGGACGTAACAATTTGCAGTCCTCTAGCCCCAGTAGTTTTTAAGATCTGAGCGCGGACAGTAAAGTGCGAACGGACAGGAAATAGCCACCTCAATATCTTTCTTTTACAGAAAACTAAAAATGGCAGTAAATAACTGAAAAGAGACTACGTCATTTATGGCTTTGCATTCCGAAGTGACCAACAGCAAGGAAGACTTCCATAAATAAACAGAAAGAAAAAGAGAACCGAAATAAAGACACAAGGATAATAATGAGGTTCTTTTAGCTTTCACGAGGTTAGCAGAGAGGAGCATTGGCTTTAGATTAAGTTGGCCCTGTGCCAACAAGAACTCATGTTCGTTGAACAGTTAGTAAAGACGGGAGAAGACAATTCAAATTTCCAAGGTAAAGTTTAAAACTGTGTGATCTCTACCCTTCAATATCGTATGGACCATTTATCTTTTTTATCTGGTTTATGATTGCTACTCTTATGTTACAAGTATCTCTCTTTGGACCTAGAAAGTAAATGTGCATTTTGTTGTTGTTAGATTAATCTGGCCTTTTGCTAGCATGGTCTCTTTCTCGTATGAGCAGCCAGTACAAAAAATTAATAAAATAAAATAAATTAATAAAAGTAATGGCCTTAATCTATCTATATTAATCTCCAAATCCACGTAAAGTTCAGTTATACACAACGAACTCTTTAATTGCTCTGTTTCCGAATATTAACTGTATGATTTCCAAGTGAATTTAGTAACCTCTTCATCCACGTCAGAAATCGAGCTTATGTTAAAAAGAACTCGATAGTTTAGTTCCATAAAATATTCTTCTTGTGCTGAATGACAAAGATTAACATCTACAAGAGGTAAATTCATTGTAAATCTCCATTAATAATCAATGACTGTAATCATTACGAAGGGGCGTTTGGAATGTTCATCCACTTAAGTGTCAACGGGAACTTGTAAGCACATTGAGATCAGCAAGCTTTTGTAGATATTTATTTGGATCTTTCCTAGACAGTGACCCCCAAGGGTTTTCGGGAATCGTTATCTAGGACTAATATTTCTTGGGGGTCATTATCTTTATGATATTTACAGTCTTTTGTTTATATATTTTCACGGTAATCCCCAAAGGATTCGTACTAAACACGTCGTAAAGGTGGACAGATAGCGAGTTGAAACCCTTGGGGATCACTATCTAGGAAAGTTCCATTTATTTTAATCTATTTTTACGAAACGACAAACATAAATTTTATAAGTGGTGAAAAATGTGAGTACTTCACACTAATATTTCAGGTTTTCTATGGACTTTTCTAAAATGTGATGTATACCAGAGTGAAAATAAAAATTATGGTGGAGAAATACCTTTGAATAGAAGGTTACCCTGGATGACATGCAACTGGTTATTTCTAGATTAAATCGTCACTATATCAGCATGCGCTCTTGCTCTTGGGTAGCCCAGAATGTGTCATCGGCAAAAAATAAATATCATGAGTCCTATAAATGATATAAGTTATAGGATGAGACATTTTTTACGCTAAGAATATCTATACCTAGAAAAAATATCAGTATACAGGCTATATTAACAGTTTTCGTAGAATATTCTTCTTCATTAAGATTAATTTGCATGAAAATATGAGCATTCTGATAGGTAAGCTATGACATGTCTGTGAAAATAAAATCAGCAAGAACTTTCAAACCAATAGTCCTACAGTTATTTGAACGTTATAGTGGAGGGACTCAGTATGGAGGGGTATCCCATGTAAATAGCAAATGAAAGAAAACGTTCTCCAGTTAAAGCATTT
The DNA here is from genome assembly GCF_015104395.2 of Macrobrachium nipponense. NCBI lineage: Eukaryota > Metazoa > Arthropoda > Malacostraca > Decapoda > Palaemonidae > Macrobrachium > Macrobrachium nipponense. Next base: position 30,776,553 of record NC_087221.1, on the reverse strand, counting down.
AAGAAAACTATAATTTTATGGCAGACTAAAGTATAAATTCATCTTCAATGACGGTTTTTGATAACTACTGACGATTACTTAGGATTGGGGGGACAGTTGAATGGACATTAGTTGAAAATGAGACATATGTAAATGAATATTAAATAGAAACAGTACTTGTTCTAGAACAACTAACAATTCTAGGAACAACGAGTCTGAATGTAAAACAAAATATAGAACAAAGGGAAAACTGGAAGTGGATGACCCTGTCGTGGTGGATGGATAGGTCTAAGACGAGGCTGAACATTTCCGTTATCTCTGTGACACTTTGGGTTGTGAAGCAGGACTGACAGCTGGACAAGCAGTCTTTGTAATATAATAATAATATAATATATAATAATATATATAATAATATATATACTAATATATATATATAATATATAATAATTAAATATATATAATTATAATTATATATATAAAAGTCTGACTGAAATGGAAAGAGACAGCTACATTACTAGGAAATAAAGGTATTTGATCCAGCTAGAAGAGAAAATGAAGACTTATTCATATAACTCTATGGAGAGGAAACAAGGATGGCATTTATTTTGAAAAGTATGTCTACAGAATGTTAAGATTCATGGCCAGTGTGCATTGGAGAGATCACATTACGAATGAGGGCGTTGCGGAGAAATGAGGTGTCAAGCAACTAAAAAGAAAGAAAGAAAAAAATTGAAGGCCTGAGAAGGTGTGGACATGTGATGAGAAGTAATATGAAATCGTTAATCATTATTATTCAGAAGATGAACTATATTCATATGGAACAAACGTACAGGGGCAACAAAGATGATATCAGCTATTAGAAACGATAAAATAAATATATAAGAACGTTAGCAAATTATAAAATACAAGGAGACTAACTTTAGGACAGAGATGCCTTAAACCTTCCTTAGAGAGACTGTCCCACAGTCCAACGATGTGAGAAGTACCAGTGATGTGTAGATTTTCTTCAGCACCTAACGTCGAGGAAAACTTTTCAGAATGAACTGTATTTTCCGAAATATGGCCTCTAAGAAAACAATAAAACACGGGTCTTCAAATGAAAGAGAAATTAACGATAAGAATGAAAGACAGACCAGCATACTCGCACGCTAGTGAACTTATTGAGATTATTGAAAGCCTAAGAATTATATAATTTCCGAGCGATAATTTAAGGTCAATTGCAGATAAATACGAAAATTCTACGCTTATTGTAAGATTATGAGAAAAAAACGCTAATATGCCTATCTTGCTATCTTTTCCTAATTTTTTTCTTTTCAAATTCACTACAATTTAGACAGGTTAGTGATTACTAATCAAACCCGTTTAATGTTTGCTAGTTTTCTTCACTGTCATCACAGTCAGATACAAATTATATCCAAATTTCATCCGTTTCCTCATTTCCTCCAGCAAATTTGGTTTCAAGACCAATTTCTTCTCAGTAATTTTCAAAAATTCTTTATTAATTTACATGCATTTTGCAATACAAATCTAATGATTTTAGGATTCCATTTTCAAAATCTGCAGTTGTTCCTATCAAAAATGAATTCATCCCTCAGTTCAAGGTCACTCATAGACCTTTCCACTTCCTTCTTCCACTTAACTTGTCTAGCTAAGGGCCTTTTGTAATGGATGATAACATAGTTGTAAAGATTGATTTCGTGTGAATGTCATTTTGACATAGAAAACGTACGTGAAACCATACCCGCTATACCTTTATAGAAAATGAATCTTGGATGGGAGACTATAGTAAGTCTAAAATATTTTCTTGTTCACGCTATCTTTATATGAACTAACATTTATGATACTATCTATAAAACCAATGATATTGTTTTACTTTAATACAACAACTATACATTGAAGTTTTTATGGCGTGGTCTTAAGTTTCCTTTATATGACCTAAACGAAAATCAAAATTGGCCTACAATCTATCGTAAATTTACTGTTACCGAGATATTAACCGGGTTTTGTTTATGTTTTAACATTCATTCCTACAGGGATGGTACTTGGTTCTCGTGGGAGTGGCTGTGGCATTGAAGTAAATGTACAAAGATCAGTTTCTAATTCCTACTTTTTTAAGTGATGCAAGTAAGTGGTTCGTCTACAAAGCTTAAACGATTACGGGGGAAAAATCTGAAAGTGGATTGATTATACATTTGCGAGTTATGACCAGAATGATTTTTATTGTAAAAATACTGCAAATTCAAATATTTTGGAGAATACTGGTTGAAAAATAAAGCAGATGATAAAAAGAACAAACCTAACATTAATCAGGCCATATCCACTTTGAAACATGTTAATACAAAAATTATAACCTAAAATAAAGTTCTTATCAAAAAGTGTCGCAAATTCAAATTTCAAGCGATGATTTGGGGTGCAATCAGCTTCGAAAAAAAATATTAATAATTTTACCACTAATTTCAAAAGAGAATGATAAAAGTAGCCAAGTAAGAGCCATAATGTAAAAGAACTGCTACCTAGAGAGAGCAGCTGATGTATAATGCATATTTCATTGGCGCCATGTGCTAACTTACGACATACACCTCTAGCGCCCATCAATGAGATCTGTGCAATTACCAATTCTGTTCAGTTCAGGAGGAACCTATGAACAAATGTAGGCCTACCACTCAGAAATATGCTAAATACTTTAGGCTATTGTAAGTATTTCCGATAGATTTCCCTTTTCTACTGTAAAAAATGGCGAAGTTAACCATTCTCATAGTTCTGCTTCTTATTTTTCTCACCATTCTCACCAGACGCCAGGTAGGCCTCCAGGCCTGTCAGTCGTCCTGCTTCAGGAACAGTCTCCATTCTTGGCGATCATCATAGAGCCTCATCTCATCAACTTCCCGCAAACTAGAGCCTCTCTCTCTACTCCTCTCTCTATGTTTTGTAGCCATCTCATTTTTGGTCTTCCTACCGGTCTCCTTCTTTCCGGTGTCCATTCCAAAAACCTTATAGGATATCGCTCCTCCTCCATTCTTTTGGTGTGTCCAAACCATCTAAGCTGTCCTCTCTCCACAAAATCTAGTATCCCCTCCACTCCCAGTTCTCTTCTAATGTCTTCATTTCGTAGCCTATCTAGTCTTGTTACACCTTTTATGAGTCTTAGGGCTTTCATTTCAGCTGCTTCTTACTAACATGTTAGAATTATGGAGATATAGACCAGATTAAACTACGTTTGACATTCAATGTCACCAGGTGACCTAGGGTCTAGCTTAAAATGCTGAAATTGAGTGTAATATACTGGGTGTAATAAAGTGGTTCCAAAGAACCACTTTATCAGCAAAATGTTAAAAGAAAATGTTTGACCGTTACTTGACCATGAACTTGAAGAAACGTTTAGTGACCTTGAATTTAACAAACATTACCTTAGGCCAAGGTCAAAGTGCATTTGATCTAATGCTGAAATACATGCCACAATTGAACCCGATATCATGGATGCACAGAAATTTACAAGGAAAGCTTTACATTTTGTGGATGGGATGCAGACACTCGGGTGAACGAACAGATAATGTAATCATTACCAGAGAGCTTCTATAGTCGTTATTACTGGGAAGAAACCAGTGCAATGAAAAAAAAAATGTTGAGCTACTGGGGCCTGTGTTTCATACAAGGAAGAAATATACATTTTTACTCGACTGACACATATGACCCTCCATCTCGACAGAAACCCACTACGTAATACCATCTGCTATAAATTCTCCATCAAAGCAAACAGCAATTCTCTCATACCTCGTTTTATCTCATCTTCCAACGAGCCTTGAGAAAACGGAACTGGCCCAAAAGATCCCGTTTTTCTCTCTCTGAACGGCGCCTTTCAAAAACATCGTTTCCACCGATCTTGACATTTGGGGCTGTGTTGTCTGAAATAATAAAAGAATATTTTTCATTTCTCACCCCTCTCTCTCTCCCCCCATACCCCCTTCACCATAGGGCCCCCTTCGTCCCTACCCCCTGTCCTTCTTGTGGAAGACTATGAGTGGAGGGAAACCTATTTACCCAGAGACAAGAAAATTAGATTTGTCTCGTCGTTATCAGTTCGCGGTATTAGGAATACATGGGCGCGTTCATTTAATAGCGTAATGGGTAACGATTTACAGTGAGAATAAGCTAACTTTTAGACTCCATTAAATATGAAATGTTTAAGCATTTCGGAGCGTACATAATTAGACGTTTTTATTTATGGTCATGATTTATAATCATCCCATTACAGACTGACACCCTTTCACGATTTGACTTTATAGTCATGGATATTATCTCTGTAGCCATAACCGTTTTTTAAAGATATCTGAGGTGGTTTAGGTTCCGAATAGTGTTTAATTCAGTCATTTCAAGGCACAGGAAAAAGGAGCAGATATCTAATAATCAGAAATCATAAAAGCTATTCTAATGTGTAATAGGAGAAGTGTTAAAAAAAGAAGCATACCTCAAAATCATATGAAAAAGCTGACTCTTGCATCTGGCAATAATTATACTATATATATATATATATATATATATACATATATATATATATATATATATAATATATATATATATATGCAGTCATATATCATCAGATATTGTCAGATGCAAGAGTTAGTTTTTTTTATATGATTGTGAAAAACCATGCCTCTCTTAACACTTTTCTCATATTACACGTTATAATATATGTATATATGTAATATAGTGTATATATATATATATATATATATATATATATATATATATATATATATATGTGTGTGTGTGTGTGTGTGTGTGTGTGTGTGTGTGTGTGTAGGCATGCAACTGTGCGTGTGTGTTGTTATCAGCCACAACGACCTGTGAATTTCTCGATATCCTCACACCTTTAAGATACGAGTGTCATTATAAAGCAACAAATGGTGAAATCTGATATTCATACTATGACCACTTACAAAATTTATCAAGAGCCGTCGCACATGGACTGACAGAAGGAGGATTGCGGAAATATGACGTAAGTCTTCATAAAGGTTTTCTTTTCAACTATATTCTTATGGTACGTTCTCTTCATTTTCAATCTATATAGAGGGACATAGAATAATACAATACAGTACACTAAGAGGAACTGAATTAACAATGCAATATTATCAACGTGGTAAAATATGTTAGTATGGCTTTGAAGATCATTAATTTAATTCTATCTTTAAATTCCAACCGGAAGAGGGGGTATTAAGCCCCTCCTTGCCCGCCATACGCATGACCTTAACTGCCTTTATTTCCGCCCTGAAAATATGCAAATAAATACATGCACGACCCACGAAGCAATACCACTTAGATTTACAACGCGAGACCAACCGCTTTCCGCTCTCGCTGCCGAGGAGTTGAACGAGCCACTGAATTTTATAATACAGTTTTTTCGGGCCGCAAAGCTTCGGAAGCTCTCCTATTAAATAACACAAGACGTATTCAATTACAGTTTCGTAACGGCAGAAGATAAATAGCGTATCATCACAGTTTTATTGGTAACGTTGAGAAACCGATTAGGCTTCTAAAGAAGATTTTCTTTAGATTTAATGATCGTGAGTGGGTGACACGCATACACACACGCAAAGGCACGCACACATACAAAGGCGCGCACACGCACTTACACACGACACAGTTCTTCGTTAATTAGCCATTTAATATTGACAATCGAACGCACGCACGCAAATTCAACGCAATGGTCCATCAATTCGTTATTGAATATTGACATCTAAACGCGCGGCGTACTACGTACGCACCCAAAACGACACGATGTATTTCAACGTCAATACGTCACTGAGTTAAGACATTCGATCAAATAATGGACGTGTAGACTCAATGAATTGCAGCTTGCAAGAATTTTTATTTTACCCAACCAGGTAGAGAATGACAGCTTCCTTGATGCCGTCATTGTAGAAAAAAATATATATAAACAAAAGTTCATTTGGATTTCACAAGAGATATGTTTGAGTCAATTTGTTACGATTAATATTATACAGCTTTTATTAGAAAATCTTCAGTATTACTACATTAGCGTCAGGTGTCTGATATACTTCATCCTTCCGGAGGAAATATTTCCTTTTGTAATATCAACAGTATAGAAAAATAGCCACAGTTATATCTGGGTACAAATATATATATTTAATAATAACACTAAACAGCGAGCTTTCGGGAATCTGTACGATTCCCCTTTTTAAAGGGGAATCAAACGGATTCCCGAAAGCTCTGTTTAGGGTTATTTTTAAATATGTTTATAACCATACATAACTGTGGATTTTTTTTATTACAAGTCTCACGCTACTATGAGTATTTTTCTAATCAAGAGTATTATTATTTCCGTCCTTACAGTTTCCCAGGGTTAATTTCGGCCAAGAACCTTTAATCATTTAATTGTTAACTCAACATGACATGTAAATATTGCTATAAAAATTATCACACAACCACCCATTTCGGATTTCCTTTCCCCCATACACGCGGCACTCACTTTGATGTCATCTGGCCCCCTGGCCACACCCCTTTGAGGCACACGGCTCCGAAGGAGAGGACCTTTGGAGGGCGAGCGAAGCCTTAGGAAGGAAGGAAGGTGAGAGAGGGTCATAGTAGCCAAAAATAAAAGACAGGTCAAAACTTCATTCTTTTATCGTTGCCTGTAATGCACAGTATCGAGTTACAGAGTCTACTCCTGTATTTGGAGTGAGGCTATACTGTATTTATGTATCTATCCTAACACTGAAGATTCTGAAAGAGGTCAGAATTGAAAAGCTGCTAAATGTCGTGGTCAGTGTGACACTACTGTATTTATGTGTCTAACCTAACATTCAAGACTCTGAAAGAGTTCAACATTGAAAAGGAGCTCTATGTTGTGATTAGAGTGACTATATTTATGTGTCCATCCTAAACCTCAAGATTCTGAAAGAGTTAAGCATTGAAAAACCTGCCAAATGTTGTGGTTAAGAATAGTTCTTTTTAAATGTGCCCTAACTGTATCAACATTTGCTAAAACAAATTATGCATGTTTCTAGTGGGCACACTATGTGTCTGCAACATACGTCAACATATAAACAAGTAAAGTTCTGTTTAGAAGGGGGATACTGCCAAGCCTTACAATGTTACTAGCTGTAATCAATCCATATTCAGTCATCAACTTCCTTACACCCAGCAGAAGACGTTGATCTCGTGACATTTTGCTAACAGTAAAATTCATAATATTCTTAAATTCATAACTTCTCTGGATTTATGCCGAGGAGTAACTTAAAGGAGAAGACTTTGTTTATTCTGTGTACTGATTAGTACTTTCTAAACGAACAGAATGCCAAGAAAGCATTGATAATATCAGAGAATATAAAATCAGATTCATGAATAATATTAAGGTATCTGATTTTATATCTTGCAGTGTTTTATATCATCATGAATTCAGTCAAGCTTAAACTTTATTCCATAATAGTGACCGTTTATGATAAATTACACGAGGTTCCAATCTATTTTAACAGGAAACGATATAATCAGTTAGAGAAGATAAAAACTATAGATTGTAGCTGTTAAATCAATAATAAAACACCTACGATTGTGATTGTTTAAGCTTCTGATTGTTAGGTATTGTTCAAAAGTACGATCATTGTTTATACATTAAGAATGATAATTTGAAAGCTAAATGCATATTTGTGTCTTACGCTATCACTTAATGTAATGCTTATTTATTTTAGCCAAGCGGTGAAAGTTGGTCTGTGTTGTCAGACTTATGTTTTTAATTAAGTGTATTCTCATGCCTTGAATAAAAGCATTTCGGCATCCTTAAATGTACAGTTTTTGATACTGTTTGTGTAGACATTAATCTTCGAATAAAAACACAAACATGATAACAATGAAACTGATATATTTTAAGAACAAGAGTAGTCCAGTATTGGGATATATAAAACAAAAAACATTCATCATCTAATGTGGATATATACACAGCATAAACATTACCGAAATGAATGAACCACTCATTGGGTAAATGAACTTACTTTGCCTGAAACGACAAGTTCATGCTACCTTTGACGCAATCAATGAACTTTAAGTTCATGCTACCTTTAAAGTAATCAATGAACTTCCTCCACGTGTAAAGCGGCTTCAAGGGCCTTCCTATTGGTAGCCCCTCTCCATACCCAATATCCCACCCCTCCTCCACGTCTTCCCCCCACATCCCTCCCCATACAGAAACTATTTAGGAACTGCTAAATTCGCTTCCAGTTGTGAATTATGGAGAGAAAAGGGCGAGGGTAATAGATTTAGCTGGCCATACATAAGCGCTCATAAACAATTACTCCGTAATTAAGGTGGATAACAGTAACTTTGAACGTCTCTTTTTCAAAGGGTCTTCGACACGCAGCGTTCAATTAACGGGCTTCCGTATTTGTGGAAGGTTGGTTAATAACTATATTGATTTCAGGCGATGATTTGGGTCTTTCTTGACTGGAAAAAGCGAAGAGGAGACCTAGAGTCATGATTTCTGAGCGATTAGGAAGAATAACCTCTCAGTGATACTTTACCTTTTATTTATTTATTTTCTTAATACGCGGGGTCTCTTCTTTCTGTATTTCCCTTTACCTCGTCTTACTTCTTCCTAATGAACATCATATTCTTTGGAAGCTTGGATTTTAAGTCATTGTCCTCTGTGGGCTTGTGCCATATGAATAGGTTTTATCTAATATAATAATAATTCTGTCAGTACAAACACATACACGTGGATCATACACGACCGCTGCTAGAGCGCTTTTAACTATGATGACTTCTACGGAATAGTTAAACCAACGTCACTGAAACGATATGATAGAATGATTTCTATGAAAGACTACGGAAATACTTTAACATGTTGAGATATCAACCCATTTCATATGTACAAACGCAGACAGGTGAATATATAATCATGCAGATAAAACATTACCGTAATAACTACTAAACGGGTAGATTTACTAACGTACCGGAAATATGTCAACAAACTGAGATACAAAAAACCTGTTTAAAGTTTTATATATATACACGCACACAAGGGAGCACAACTATTTAAAGGCGTTTAACGAGAATTCGAGCATAAACGATACTAATGTGACACGAAAGTAACGCATCTGTTTCGGGGTTAATGACCTTCCCTACCCCACCGCTACCTTAATACGACCTCCCCTCCCCCTGTCTCCTTAAAAGCTCCTCCCCCTCCAATATCCCCTTAGAATCTCATCCCCCTACTTCATGAAAATTCCCCTTCCCTCCCCCCTTTCCCCTGTTCCTTTCAAACCATCTTCCCACTCCCCTCCCCTTCCCCTGTCCCCTTCAAAACCCCTTGTCTTTCCCTTTCCAACCCCTTCGGCCCCTCCACTTCCCCCGTCCCCTTCAAACCCACTTCCCGTCCCCTTCAAAAACCCCTTCTCCCCCTCCCTTTCAAACCCCATTCCCTCCCCTCCATTCAAAAACCCTGTCCCTTCAAAAACCCTTCCCCTGTCCCCTTCAAAAACCCCTTCCCTCCCCTCCCCTGTCCCCTTCAAAACCCCTTCGGTCCCCCTTTCCCTTTCAAACACCCTTCCCTCCCCTCCACTCCCCATTTCCCCTTCTCAAAAACGCCCTTCCCTCCCCTCCCTTCCCCCTGTCCCTTTCAAACATTCTTCCCTCCCCTCCACTTCCACCTGTCCCCTTCAAACCCCCTTCCCTTCCCTCTCGTCCCATTCATAACCCCGTTCCCTCCCCTCCTCATTCCCCCTATCCCTTCCAAACCCCCTTTCCTCCAATTCCCTTCCCCCTGTCCCTTTCAATCACACTTCCCTTCCCTCCCTCCCCTCCCCTTCACCCTGTCACTTTCAAACACCTTCCCCTCCCTCCGATTCCCCGTTTCCCCTTCAAAAACCCCTTCCCTATCATCCCCTTCCCCCTGTCTCTCAAACGCTCTTCCCTCCCCTCCACTTCACCATTTCTATTCAGAACCCCCCTTACCTCGTCCCCTCCTCCCGTCCCTTTCAAATCCCCGTATCTCTTTCAAACCCCTTCCCTCTCCTCCACTTCCCCATTTCCCCTTCAAAACCCCTTACCTACCTCCCATCCCCTTCCCCATGTCCCTTTCAAACATCCTTCCCTACCCACCCCTTCCCTTGTCCCATTCAAAATCCCCCATCCCTCCCCTCCCCATTCGCCCTGTCCCTTTCAAACACCATTCCCTCCCCTTCCCCTTGTTCCTTTTAAACTCCATTCCCTCCCCTCTCCTTCCTTCTTCCTTTTCAAACCCCCTTCTCCCCTTTCCCCTGTCCCCAAACCCCTTATTCAACCCCCTTCCCTCCCCTCAAACTTCCCACCTGTCCCCTTCAAAACCCCCTTCCCATCCCCTCCACCTTCTCGTCCCCTTCAAACCCCCTCCCTCCCCTCCAACTTCCCCCTGTCCCCTTTCAAACCCCTTCCCTCCCCTCCCCTTCTTCCTCCTGCCCCCTTACAAACCCCTCCTCCTGCCCCCTGCCCGCTGAAAACCATTCCCTTTGTCCTCCGCCTCCTAAACACCTCTTTCCCCCTCCCCTCACCGCCCCTTAAAACCCTTCCTCCTCCCCCCTAAACCTCCCCCCCCACTTCCCACCTTAAAACAAACCCCCCTTCCCGGTCATTTGTATTTATTACCATCCACGAATCATAATTCAACTTGCCTTCATAATGGCGTGTCACAACGAATCCCTACAAAGGTGTTTGAGGAAGTTATGGAGGAAATGTATATATGTCCTTTCTTGTCGTTAGCCTGACGGAAAGCCATCGTTTATTCATAAAGCAATTTCACTTGTTAAAGAGATTACTCGGAGTGATAAGAGTCTCTTTATTGTTGCTGATGAATGACTTGTGAAGTTATCGCCAAATCTCTTCTCTAGTGGAGGATAGGATTTATGTAATCAATGAGGGCCCAGAATGTGACAGTTATTTTTCATTTAGATATTTACCAATTTATGATATCAAATATTTATCTAATCTCTTTTCAAGTTTTTTGTATATACATTACATTGGAATTATCACCTGTGTCGATTCACTTATTTTGTTAATAACATTGATATATTCCACTGCTTGTGATATAGGGATCTTAATAGTTAATTCTCTCTCTCTCTCTCTCTCTCTCTCTCTCTCTTCTCATCTCATCTCTCTCTATATTATATAATATATCCTATATCATAGTATGTAAGTAATTATAATATATATATGTAATTGTATATATATTATAATAATCTATATTTATAGGAACATAGGAACACTGGGATTTAACAGTACTTGCCTAGGACCTTGTAGCTCACACAGGAATAGAATCTGTGATCACTCATTATTATGGTAAACGTCCTGGTCACTAGATTCTGAAACAGGCAAAAATAAAGCCATGACTTAACCTATGATGATTATAGCTTAATTTTTTTGCCAATTTTTATATCATTATTTTTTTAAATTTACTATTTTTGGAACAAGCTGTATTTTCATTATTGTTGAGTTTCCTTTTTTGAACGATCATACAGTCATTGTACAATATAGGCATTACACTAAGCACCAGGTTATTTGAACTTTTGAATTTCAGTAATTTATGAATTGTCGAACTGATAACGTATTTTAGGATGTGAAATTGTTGGTCTGTTTCTTTAATGTATAATCATAAAAGAGTCATTATATTTGTAACTTTGTAATTCGATAATGAACATTATCTTAAAAGGGTAATCTAGCATCATTTAATGAAAGCAAGCTAATTCAATGGTACTAATTTATAGTCGTTGTGAAACATTATGTGACTTTAATTGCTATACAGTAAAGAAATGATCTTTGCGATACATGCTTTTCAGAATTCCGTCTTATGTTCCCCCTCCCTCAACCCTCCCCCTCTTCTCACTCTCTCTCTCTCTCTCTCCATACCTCTTCCATTATTAAAGTCATAAATTACATATAATTACACATTTCTCTGAGAGTCATTTATCTCACGAATCGTGTGTTATTATTTCGCCGCCCCCTACCCCACCCCTACCCCTCTGGCTGTCTTGAAGCACGGGGTCCAACAATAACAATTAAAATTTCAGATACAAAGGGAGGAGGGAGGAGCAAAGAAGGAGAAGACGCTGCCTGGGAGAAGTTTTCTTTTTCATAATCTTCTTTCTTTGTACACAGTATGATAAGGGTGGGGGAGAGGGGGGGGGGGTGTACAGGCTCGTTGTGAGGTGGGGGTGCTGGAAGGGTGAGTGTATACACGTTATGTAAAAGGCTTAAAAACTATGTGTTTCTAGATGGAATTAAAAGGCTAAGTGTATATAGGTTAAAATGAAATGGGAAGCATATAGAGGTGGTAGTAAATGGGTGATTATATACAACATAGGTGACAGTAAATGGCTAAGTGTACATAGATGAACGTGGATGGGTGAGTGTACATAGGTGGAAGTTAATGGTTGAATGCATATAGATGGAAGTAAAAGGTTAAGTGTATTTAGGTTGAAGTAAGAGGCTAAGCGTATATAAGTGGAAGTAAAAGGCTAAGTGTATATAGAGGGAAGTAAAAGACTAAGTGTATATAGAGGGAAGTAAAAGGCTAAGTGTATATAGAGGGAATTAAAAGGCTAAGTGTATATAGAGGGAAGTAAAAGGCAAAGTGTATATAGAGGGAAGTAGTAAAAGGCTAAGTGTATATAGAGGGAAGTAAAAGACTAAGTGTATATAAGATTACGTAATAGGATAAATGATTATAGAATGAAATTAAAGGTTAAGAGTACATAGATGGAATTAAAAGATTAATTGTATATTAGTGAATATAAAAGGATGTGTAGGTAGATGGGTCTAAAATGGCAAGTGTATATAAGTACAAGTAGCTTGAAATTAACTTACCACCTACTTTTTGTTCCTTTGAACTTACTGAGATATCCATACCATCATTTCCCACAGCCACACTGATTGTAAGTAAATATAACTCACATGTAGTGTTATAAGTGTTACTTAATCGTAATCAATGTTTTGGTATTAATGATATAATGCTTATAATTTCTGTTTTAAAACACCATACACAATTAGTTTATTTTTTCCCATTTATTGTTATTTTATTTCTGATACAATTTTTTTATCTACAAGGATGTGTAATCAATTTTGCACAGAGGGACGCATAAGTGTAATCCAGCTGATTATATTAAGTTTTTAAATATAAACGTGTATGTATATATACTATATATATATATATATAATATATATATATATAATATATATTATATATAGATATATATATATATATATATATAATATATATATATATATATAACTTCAGATTACTGATTATGTTTTTCCACTGACAGTGAACGTACATATGTCTTTTCCTCGTACCGAGAGAGAGAGAGAGAGAGAGAGAGAGAGAGAGAGACGAGAGAGAGAGAGGAGGAGAGGCAGTGGGGGGAGGGAGCCAAGAGTTGTGAACGCCCCATTACCATTCATACACAAATTTACATATATTCGTAGATATCGTCGTTGAATATTTATAGCAAGAACTTTGTCGAAAAAATATTTGCCAGTCTTCTGTAGGCGCTGTTTTTTTTCTTTGTTTTTCTTTATTTCAGTGATATTTTTATTTTGTTTCTTGAAGGAAATTCGAAAATCGCCATAAATCACTTTGCGCAGTGAATAAAACTATTTTTACTTATAATTATTTTGTTCGGCTTGATACCAAGAGAGTCTTGACACGAACAAAACTATTCCTAATTCTTGGAAAAATGGGATTATGCCGATTTGGCTTAACACCAAAACCAGTCATAAATTTTAACTGGTTTTACGCCGATTACTGAACCGGACAGCTACTATATTCCTTCTGCCTTTGAACTAACCCTGTCGATTTTCCCATAATAATAAATTCAGAGGAAAAACCAATACTTATTTTTTCCTCTCTCCCAAGTGAACGACTCCGCTATTCAGAGACTTCAACCTCTCCTCCCCATTCAAATACATGTACTAGCCCATAAGCCCATAACTCCCAAGCTTCCTATTAACCCCCCTCCCCTCCTAACACATTTCCCCCTACCCCTTCACCCCCCCTCCCCCGTTTCCAGTTCTTTCCGGAGAATTACACATCTTGTCCGTATCCCTCCATCTGTCAGTGTTTTTTATGCCGTATTTAATTTTTGAGCCCTCGGGATTCCCTTTGTCGTGCCTCCCCCCCTCTCCAAACTGTCTAATCTAAACAGAATTAATGGCAGATTTTTTGTGTTGAATTCGCCGTTTTGGCCCCAAAACTCAGTGGGTGACGCTCCGAGTGTTTGCCCGGCACGTGGCCTCATCCCTGGGTGGACTTAGGGCCCTTCGTTCGCTTGGCTTCGGCGCTGGCTCCGGATTCCTTTGTTTTCTTCTCTTTTTCTCTCTCTCTCTCTCTCTCTCTCTCTCTCTCCCTCTCTCTCTTTTTCTAGGGATTCTTAATAAGAAATAGGGATGTTTATCCCAAACCAACAACTGTATCTAAATATTACAATCAATTTAAGAGCAATATATTCATGGGAGCCTCGCGGAATACTAGTTAATGTTGCTTTAAAAATAATAATTAGGGATTGTTAATGAGAAATAACGGTGTTTATCCCAAAGCAACAACCGTATCTAAATATTACAGTTAATTCAGCAGCAATATATTCATGGGATCCTCACTGAATGCTGATTAATACCAAAGAAGTTTGTTCCACGATTTGGCTCTCTCCTCGTTGGACGAAGACAAAGAATTGTTTTTAATAGTAATTAGTAATTATTAATGAATAATAACGTTGCTTGCCAACATAACCTACAACCGTATTTAAATATAAGAATGACTTTAACAGCAATATATTTCTGGGAACCTACCTAGTAATACTGACTAGTCCTAGAAAATTAGAGAAAAAAAAAATTTGTTCATGGATTCAACTAAATCAGTCATGATAATAATACAACTTATCTGTCATACTGAGAATTTTATGAACAAAATTCCCCAAAATATTCTTACATTTAATAACATCTCAGACTTCTATAAACATTTACGAGCAGATGGTCAGAACTTGTACAACATATTTGTAACATGTAAACCAAAGAAGAGCGAATGATCGCAAGAGAGAAGCCGAGTCCGGAGACGGAGCCACGGAATCGAACGAGTCATACGCCAGGCTCCGGAGGCCTGCGAAGCTTTCAAGTGCAAATTTTACCCAAACCAGGAAAAAAAAGAAAAGAAAAAAAAAGGAGCTGAAATTCAATCCGATGAGTAGTAGGAAGGGCAGTTACTCGCGTTTGTTCGATTTTCGTATTTTTTGGCTCTTTCTATTTTTTCTTTACCTCTGTTTTTTTTTTTTTTTCCTTTTTCTGTGTGACGAACCGTCGATGGAATTAATCGATCGTGGATATCGTTTGTGTTAACGGGATTTAAATCCGAGGATTCAGTGTTGTCGGGTGTACGTTTTCCTTTAAAAGTTATCTTTATGTAAAGGATTATTTCTCTCTCTCTCTCTCTCTCTCTCTCTCTCTCTCTCTCTCTCTCTCTCTCTCCATGCTGCATCTTATTCTCCTTCATTTACTTCCCCCACAACCAGGATTTTCCTGGAAATTGCTATTTATTTAAACAATGGTTCGAATGATAAACCAATTTCCTGTCGTTTTCAGGTTTCCCAAAATTTTCATAATTATTTTTTACAGTTTTACTTCGTTTATTACCGAGTTTCT
>NC_087221.1:30745905-30753405 GCF_015104395.2 Macrobrachium nipponense | reverse complement strand
CCCTCCCCACCCCCTCCCCAACCAGAAAACCACAAATGGTTCCCCAAAAATCCATCGCCACCTTCCCTTTAACCTCTAAATGAGCAGCAATAATTAAGCGCCTCATTCTCATTCATGGACTCTTAAATGCCGGGTTGCCAATCCCATCGGCTCATTATGTCCAGGGGAGGGGGTGGGGGGGAGGGGAGAGGAGGACAGGAAGTCCAAAGACAGACTTCACCACACCTTCAATAGTTGGATAATGTCACGTCTTTGCATATTCATGGCGAAGCAGTAACGACGGAGTCAGAATACGATATGGAGGGAGATAGAGACAAAGAAAATCAGTATCTGAATATTGGATGGGGGTCTACGGCCTTTCATCCGTATTCTTTTTAACTCTCTCTCTCTCTCCTTAGTAAGGGTAGTTGAAGTTCACCCATCATCTATTATCAAAATGATTCATTCTAAGGACTTCGTTGATTTATGGTCAATTTTAGTTGGGTGATTGGATTGTTCATTTCAGTAACGCATCACACTATCAGACAATTGAAGTGTGAAGTGACTAAATGATCTGCGAGGTGAATTAAATAATAAACACACACACACATCACACACACACACACACACACACACACACACACACACACACACACACATATATATATATATATATATATATATATATATATATATATATATATATATATATATTACAGCCCGAACGTGATCACATCCACCACATAAGTGGAAAGCCCACCAACCGGATTAAAACAACTGAAACCTTTTCAATTTGTGGATGGTTTTCATGCGGTCTCTGTAGGGTTAAAATTGAGCTAGCTACGTCATTCATTATTTGCACTACTTATAAAAGGGAGAGCAACGACTGATTATGTCCAGGGTATACGAAAAATTCCAAATTTGGTGATGCGCGATTAACTTAATGATATTACATTGTTTTTGCAAGGAGGAAGTTGGAAGGTTACAGACAACCAAGATTAGCGGTCTGCCTTGTTCATGAAAAATTCCTGGTTAAGTCTGTATTAGGGGGATATGAGAGACGCCTATGTGGGCCGCCCAAAGACCTTAGGCAATATGCTTATCAACTTGCCGTCAGCAACGATATCAAAGTACTGCCACACTTATATGACAAAGAAATAGCAGGACTGGACTGGTTTATGAAATTTGTTTAAAAGATATCCTGTCGTCTTGAAAAAAACACAGATTACGATTCTTTAGATCGATACCAAACAGCTTTTGAATGGTTCGTTCGGTCTCAGTCAGCCAACCTGTGGTTTTCAGTTTTGGTCAAATCTCATCATTCTGTGAGAATAATGAGGTCCTCTTGTTCAAACCTTGTTGATATATAGGAAAGTTACACAAGTTTCAATGCCATGATTTCTACAGAACAGACAAGAACTGAGTATTGCTGATTAAAAAAAAAACAAAAAAAAACAAGGTAGGTTGAAGCCATAACACCTGGTGAGAGAGACCACTCAGAACATTGGTCCTTACGGTCAACCGTAGTGGCGTCTCAATTCCAACAATGATGTGTTTCCATATGTTAATTCAAGAATCATTTCATCTGTACTTTTTTCTCGGCACCATGTTTGTTTAGAACTGATGGACCACTGCAGGACAATAGGATTGTCCTTGTCAAATCCTCCCTGACTCCTACTGTTTGTAGGATCTATAGCCCTAGGATGGCTATGTCTATGTACCTTTTAAAAAAAATTCTTCAATGCCACTTGTGACAGCTGGATAAAAAAAAGAAAAAAGACAATGACAATATATAACTTACAAAGTATTGTTGGTGTAGCTTTGCCCAAGGCCACGGCCATGGAAAACGAATAGAAATGACTGCTGGTGTTTCCCCATCCAGTCAGATTGTCTATGGAGCCTATGAATTTCTGCCCACGGACGATTTCTCGCCGTTTAGTGGAACACCTAAAATCCACATGAAGTTGCTAAGGCAAGAGAAGTTGAACTAGAAGTTGTACCACTCCCCAAGTTCTTCAAGGTACTTCGCCACTTCCTGATTTCGGAATAAGCCTTGAGAATATAATTCCAGAACATTTTCCACCAGCAAGTTTATGTTGTTCTGGTTTTTTGTCTGCACGAACCTCCTTCCAGGAAGACTCGTTAAGAATCAGTGGGCAAATTCAAAAGCCCTGAGGCTATGCTGCCTTTTAAATAGGCTAACCTAGGAAAGACAAAATGCGTCAAAAACGGAAAATGTCTCACAGCGCTATTAACGTACATATCTGAGAAGATAAGATCAAAGAAAATCGCGTTGACAAATCTCTGAACAGTCTCAAAAGTCTGTTGGATATTCCAAAACGAGAAAGACTCAGAGACTGTTAGCATCTTGTGTGGATTAATTGGTGAAGCTTTGCCCAGGAGAGAAATAGGAAGCAATGATTGGACCCATGAAAACTGTAAAGATTAGCTTTAATTGTTGTATAGATTCCACCTGTAATTAGTTTTAAAAACTAGTGATAATACTTGGCAGTCAATCCTTTCAGGATCAGCATGTCACAAATCATGAATCTTGACCAATTTTTGTTCAGCCGATGAGTGTTCTCCTATCGCTTGCTCTTGAATTATATTTCTTGACTTCCATTACGCTTTTATTTGTCGTTTCTAGTAAAATTGTACAATATAGCCCCATTATCATTACCTTGAGCTTCGTGAAATTCCTAAAATGGAGTTGAAATGCTGATGTAAGAACAATTGTAAATAATCATACTAAAATATATGAAATCTACATATTACTTTTCACCAGATACACATGTAATTTTAATAACCACAATGTCATCGTAGCCCCTCGATTTATCCACACTTTTTGGATGAGGTTGCCAGCGTTCACCTCGTTCTGATATTCCGGGCGCGAGTTCGAATCCTGCCACAGACGTCAGAATTTTTTCATTTGGAACTTAGGCTTTATAGCGCATCCTCCCAAAAAATGTGGAGAAATCGAGGGCACGGTAGTTATTAGAATTACAAGCAAAATAATATCTGATTATCGAAAAAAGGAAGAAAATGTTTAATATTAAGAAGAAGAAGAAGAAGAAGAAGAAGAAGAAGAAGAGAGAGAGAGAGAGAGAGAGAGAGAGAGAGAATATCCCAAGTTACATATCTTACATTCGGTACTTAGTTTCCAGTTACAAGAGAGAGAGAGAGAGAGAGAGAGAGAGAGAGAGAGAGAGAGAGAGAGAGAGAGATTGTATTTTTTTCCAGTGGTCCTAAACTCAGAAGTCGTCCTGTATTTTCGAGTCGTTTTCCAAACGGCGTTGTTTGTCGAGATGCTAAGTCGCCTAAGAAGGAACCAATTGACTTTTGAGATTCCGCCCCTTCAGCGGCTAAATGTCTTTCAGATGTTCCGCTGCGATTTTGTTAAAGCTGGCACTCGTAAACACTTAAGGGACGGGACTCCACTTGGGATTTTATATATATTTTCTTTCGGATGTTCCCTGACTATTTTCGTCGATTGTCTTATTATACTTCTTTAAAAAAAATCCTTTCAACCAGTTTCAATTAATCCAAACTGCCTATAAAAACAGTTTTGTCTGTGCAATATCCTAAATAAAAAGCGAATATCGTATTTGAGTAAAAAAAAAAAAGCACAAAAAACAACACTAAAAGAAGATAAATCTCGACGATAAAAAAAATCTAAATCTCGAGGAGAGATGGCGCCACGGTCGACTAACAATTTTCCCCTCCCAATTTCTATTCTTCCAGTTTTGCAGTCTCTGGCCTAACAATACGAGAATTATTTATACATATTCTATGACTTTTTCGAAGAAGTCAGGTTTGGTTTTTCCCTGGGGGAACTGCGCTGAAAAGTGTCCATTATTTCCTTTGGCCGGTGTTGGTGGCGCTCTAGATATATACAATATTCTGTCCATTCCTTTGGGAGTTCCAACTCTAAGATTCTTACTGTCAATTCTTTACTTCGATTGTCATGTCAGGTAATTCCGAAAACTTCGCCGCTTACTCCATTTTTCCTCTGCATTGTGTATGTGTGTGTTTGTGTGCGCGTTCGTGTCCTCCTCGCGCCGAACGGCGGCGCAACTCCGAAAGGGAAAATTGAATGTTAAAGGAAGATTCGTTGTTTATCGTTTGGCTAAGCAGACGGGAAGAAAGAGAGGAAAATGGAAAGTAGCCAGGCCATTTACATTTATCGGCCGAGAACGCAACCAAGAAATTCCATCTTGGCTTTGCGCAGCTGCCGCGCGTCGTTCTAGTTCCTCTCTCTCTCTCTCTCTCTCCATCTTCTTATATATCCAGCTTGAGGAGCTAATAAAATGTGTAAATGTAACTTGAAAGCTGTTCACGCCCCGTCAAAGAGAACTTGAGTCGAGTAAATGCTTATAAAGCATTCAAGACCCATCCGAGAAGTTTCGGGCGAGACTTGAACTTTATTTAATATACATGGAGCGCTTCAGTCGTGGCTTCTCTCCTGCATATTTGACGAGCAATGTTCCCAGGATCAAATTTTCACATAATTCTTTTCGGTTTTCGGTTGTCCGTTGATGGCAGGATTTTTCTTAGGCACGCCGTAAGATGTCCTTTATTTGTCTGAGACATCTATAAGGATTGCAATGTCGTTGCTAGGCTTACGACTTGAGAACGTGAATAAAATTTATGAGACTTGAAGATGAAGTTAAAAATTAAATTACTTTTGTTAGAAAGACATAAGCATACCTCTCGTCTAGGAGGAATGGGCATATATATATATATATATATATATATATATATATATATATATATATATATATATATATTATATATATATATATATATATGTAATAAATACATTTATTCAATTTACAGGATCTGTAAATATAAACCCATGACCTGAGGTCATGGCATTAGGAGGGTCCTACGTGACCAAAGCAGATCTAGATTACGCTATGCGCTGTCTGCAGTAGCCTGGTCTAGCTCTGAGCTTTGTCAACATTTTATGTTAATGATAACTTTGCACAACAACTTCCATGGGAAGCGGTTGACCTGTTAACCTACGCCGGAAACTTGTAACTTCCGAGCCGGCGGACTACGTATGTTTTTATATGAATCGCTGAGATAGCTAATGTTCCGCTATTGACGCGATGCTTTAGAATGGCAGTTCCGTGCCAACCATCAAACATATCGGTCTTCCGACCGAGCTGCATCTCCTAGTATGGAGTTACAGAATAAAGTTGTTATATTTGTTCAACTATCTGTTTGAATCATCTCCTTTAGTTAAGAAGAACCACTCTACTAAGATATCCCAAGGAGATGGGAGGAACCAGAAATACTTACGAATGACAGTCGTAAGGAGAACACAAAAAAAGTCTATCGCCAAGCGAAGAGACTTAAATATATATATATATATACTATATATATATATATATATATATATATATATATATATATATAATATATATATATATATATATATATATATATATATATATATATATATTGACTTATCAAAATGCAGGCTCCTTGACTATTAAGTGATGATTCGATTTTCGGAGAGATAGGAATGTAATTACTGTGCAGAAGGGCTATTTTTATGGGTAATGTTCCAGGCGTTAAGCCGAAACTCGAATCACCATATTTCAGAATCTTGAACCTAAATTTGATTACTACTTCTGCAAAGAGAGTTTGAATGCGAGTCATATTTCATCTTAACCTGTGAAATTTGGTTTCGATCTCTAAAGCTAACCGTTTATCATCGAGAAAAGTATAAGCTCATTTGGACTGACGATGGCGGAGGTATACGCTCTCTGGAAGCGTTTCCTACTTGTTACTTATAGGTTCCTTCATATAAGATTTGAATCAAAAGTAAATGCTTGCAGTCAATGTTCATGTGTTCACATCTGATTAACTTTCAAATTAAATGTATTTTTCTCCATCTTAGAACGCCTGAATGTCTCTCTACAGATAGTATTTTGGTCATCACTCTGGCGAGCTCAGTGACTCCGCAGCCTACCCTCTCTTCTTGAGTGAATGGCTTCATGGCAAAAGTTAGTTGCTCTTTCTCACTCACTCAACTATGAGGGGAATAATGAAATCATGGAGCCATGATGAAACAATTACGTGATCCTAGTGATAATTAATGAGTAGTTGGTTGGATCATAATGAAATAATGATGGGGTCATAAAATTGAATAATTAAACGATGATGGGGCCATGATGAAATTATGACAAGATCGTAATGAGATCACAACAAAATGAAAATATGCCACGAGGCTCAAGATACAAGACTGGGGACCATTACATGTTAGAAATGGGTATTTTCGAAATAATTCCTTTTACAGAAATGGGTATTTTCGAAATAATTCCTTTTACAGAAATGGGTATTTTCGAAAAAATTCCTTTTACTGAAGTTTATTCTTGAGTGCAAATGATTCCTCTGTAAGGGATTTTCCTCCCAGTTATGCAACTGAAATGAAAAAGTAAAAAGGTGTCCTTACACTTTTCCAAAAGATCAGATAAGTCTCTTTTCGAGTTCCGCTGAAAAAAAAGACAAAAACGAAATGGAGAAATAGCCTACCTGGAATCTATTATTGTAGGAAAATGCCTGTAGATTTTTCTACGTGGACTAGTGTGATGCTCACCCAATTTAGAAGCATCATTTACTATTTCACTGACCCATTAATTTGGTAGAGGGTCAGTTCCATTCTGGGTTCTTTTCCTCTTTTGCTAGAGAAGGAATAACATTTAATACATTTATAAAGGGGCCGAGGGTCATTAGAAAACGATCTACACAGTGTTTCCTTACCGAGGGTAAAACAATAGGGCGTCTTCTCCCTTTTTTTTATGTAGGTGTCGTTGGGTCTTGTCTACAGAAGAGAAGAATGCTTCGTACGAAAATGACTTACGCGATTATGTCACAGAACAAAGATGATCGAGAATTCAATTGATTCCCTTTTCTCCTACTCCTCCTCCTGTTCTTCTTCTTCCTCCTCCTCCTCCTCATGGAAATGGTTGATTCACTTCCTCCTCCTCCTCCTCCTCCCCATGAATTTGGTTTATTCCCTTTTCTCCTCCTCCTTCTACTGTTCTTCCCTCTCCTCCTCATGAATATGGTTGATTGACTTTTCTCCTCCTCTCCATCTTTATCTTCCCCTGCTCCTCCCCCTTCCCTCATCCTCCTCCTTCTCCACCTCATGTTACTCCTCTTCTTCTTCTTCGTCTTCTTCTATGTATTCATCATTGTTAGACATTTGTCCCACTTTCTTACGAGGTCAGTCAGCCGTTTGAGTCTTCTTCCTTCGGCGAGTTTTCCTTTCCCCTGTCATCGCCCAGCCTTTGTTTCGCCGTGAAATGAGACGAAGAACTTTCCATTGTATTAAAAAGACACTAAAATACAAATCAAGGATCTCTGGATGTCAGTTCCCAAACGTCACGACGTACGTGGTTTTCATTTCCCAGCTTTAAAGGTACCAATAACTACCTTTCCAGCTTCATAGGTACCAATAACTACTGTTCCAGCTTTTTAAATGTACGAATAACTACAGTTCCTGCTTTA
>NC_087221.1:30733405-30740905 GCF_015104395.2 Macrobrachium nipponense | reverse complement strand
TTCAGCTGACTGCTCTTGGAAAAGTGCTAAGTACAAGTAATATAACAGACTCTTGCAACTGTTATTGTTTTTAATATTGATAATGAAACTACTAGAATCTCAAGGAATAAGGCAAGCCTGTGCAACTGATTAATATGCTCTTTAAAAACAGAAAAAAGGAAAAAGGAAAGAATTATCGGTTAGAACTGATACGATAAAAAATAATTCTAGACAGATTTTAGTGCATATAGAAAAAACAAATGATAATGAACTAAACCGTGCATTTATGATTAAGTTGCAGTAAAGATAATGATTTTTTAAACAAATTATTATGAAACCTATGCGAAATGTGGCAATAAATAAAGAAATAAGTAAACTAATAAGTAACAAGAAAAGTGAATTAATTAATTAGGAGAATATGTCCACGAGTGTACTCTCAAGCATTGTACGGACAAGGTGAACCGATGGATAAAAATATATGACATTCGATCCAGTACATCACTAAAGAACGTACATTTTGTCTTAGGATGCGCGTAACACCTGTCAGGCCACCTTTTCACTGCAGACCTCAGAAACTCCCTTAGTAATCTCTTATTAGTCTTTTTGAAAGCCATTTTCGCTTACTCGGGGAGTAAGCCTGCTAACCACTTAGTTGTTGTTGTTGTTGTTGCTGTTGTTCTTGGTGTTGTTGTTCTTGTTGGGGGTTAGGAAAGCTTAAAAAGGTCTGAAAAAAGGTGTTTCGCGTTGAGTTAAAGACACAGGAATTTTAGAATAGGATATATAGGATTTACTTAATAGAAGGAAAATGTAAAATATATAAAATGTGTATGTTAAACATTAGAGAAAAATTATTTCTGATAAAATATAGCGTATATATTTCAATTTTCGTTGATGAAACAAGGCTCTATCTGCCCGTAGATTTTAGCATGTGCCCGTGTAAGCTGAAGATGCGGATCACGCCCGATTTATCCTGGAATATTATTTATGCTTGAAGTAGATAGCACTAGAACAACGCAATTACTTAACAGTCCCGTTGCTCTGTTACAAAAATAAAGATTATAAAGACATGTATGTTATAACCTACTTAATTAGCAATCACGTCGGTCGTTTTGTTGAAAACTGTCAAAATACAAAATTAATTAATACATTCGTGATCTTTATTTCGGAATGAATATCTAATACTTATATATATATATATATATATATATATATATATATATATATATATATAATTTATAAGTAATAACACATTTTACGTTTAAGTTTCAGCGTTTATAGCTTTATGTAACGTTTATAGATATACTGAAGGAGGAGAGAGAGAGAGAGAGAGAGAAGAGAGAGAGAGAGAGAGAGAGAGAGAGCGTTATTTACCAACGAGTT
The DNA here is from genome assembly GCF_015104395.2 of Macrobrachium nipponense. Classification (NCBI taxonomy): domain Eukaryota; kingdom Metazoa; phylum Arthropoda; class Malacostraca; order Decapoda; family Palaemonidae; genus Macrobrachium; species Macrobrachium nipponense. Next base: position 30,739,546 of record NC_087221.1, on the reverse strand, counting down.
CTCGTACCTCTCATGCTATTGTGTAGTAATATTGCCAAACAAGCACTGCATAAGAACGCCGAGAACCTTTCTAGTATGAACTGATGTTGATTCGGTTCCTTCTTAGTGTGAAATGAAGTTGATTCAATTCCATCTAAGTATGAACTGAAGCTTATTCAGTTCCTTTCAAGTAAGAACTGAAGCTGACTTAGTTCCTTCCAAGTATAAACTGAAGTTGATTCAGTTCCTTCTAAATATGAAATGGAGTTGATTAAGTTTCTTCTAAGTATGAACTGGAGTGGATTCAGTTCCTTCTAAGTATGAAATGGAATTGATTCATTTCCTTATAAGTATGAACTGGAGTTGATTCATTTCCTTCCAAGTATGAACTGAAGCTGATTCAGCTCCTTCTCGGTATGAACTGAAGTTAATCAATTTTCTTCTTAGTATGAACCAGAGCTGACTGAACTTCTAAGTATGAGCCGAAGTTAATTCCATTCCCTCTAATTATGAATGGAAGTTGATTCACACTTTTAAGAGACCTAATGAGTTTTCAGTGGAAAATGCTGAAGTCAACTGGATGTAGTTACTACTTAGGTTTCCTTATTATTTCAAGAGCTTTTCATGGGAAGGTTATCCTCTCTCTCTCTCTCTCTCTCTCTCTTTCTCTTTATTTTTCTGAACGTCAGCCATTCCTTGACGTCAAAGTAAATGAGTTCATGATAATACGATTGATTAATCTTGCAAAAATATTCCTAAACTTGATACGAAATATTTAGAAATGAAAGATATTAATCCATATAAAAAGTCGTGTATGAAAAGCATAACTTACAAAGCAAAAAAGGCTTCTAACTTTTCACACACACATGACTTTTGTGGTTCAGCTGGCAGCGCCTTGTCTTTCAGCTGAAAGGTCTGGATTCGATCCCGATGAAAGTCAGAGATATATTTATTTCCGTTTAAGGTGTGATTGAGGGGTGATTACTTCTAACGTGTGTATATATATATATATATATATATATATATATGATATATATATATGTATATATATATATATATATATATATCATATAGTATATATATATATATATATAAAGTATAGAATGCCCATTAAAACAATGGTTTTAAAGCTAAGGTCTATATTTCGGTGGACTGACTTCCAGCCTAATTAAAGTAGTGATTATAACTTAATAAGAGTGGAAGTCAGTCCACCGTTATATAGTCCTTAGCTTTAAACCAGTGTTTTAATGGGCCTTTTTTACTTGAGACGTACCCTGATTTAACAGAAGAATTTATTTACATCTATATATATGTATATATACATTATATATACACATATATATATCTATATATATATATAGATATATATATATATATATATATATATATATATATATATATATATATATATATATATATATATATATATGTATGTATATGTATATATATTATATATGTATGTGTATAAATACCGAAATATATACATATAGTATATATATGTATATATATATGCTTAAAAAATCACAGTAGATGCACGTGACTTCATTACACAAGCGAATACCACAGGAAAATGATAGTCAGAAATCCAAGCGCTTTCGTCTTTACTAAGACATTGTCAAGGAGCTAATGAAATACAATTGGAGAGAAAGGTCTCAGGTACACAACAAGATCAAGAATACCAGATGGTTAATTGTCAAAAGGGTAAAAATTAAAAGAGATAATCCAGGATTATCGGATATCACACAGTCACAAACCTAAACAGATTTGACCCGAACCGAAATTACAAAGTATCTTTACAGTCCAAAACATGTAAAAACTGACTATATTAATTTTGTTGCTCAAATTTATCTACAACTTTTTTCATTATGAAGGCATCAAGTTTAAATAAACCAAGAAATAAATTTAGAACATTTCTATTATTTGACTTAATAAAACAAGATTCAATGATATTCCTTTTAACTGTGTCATTACATGGGATTAAGGCTCTTGCTTGACTCCAGTTAATAGGATGATCTAAATCTCTCATATGTACGAATAATGCATTCGATATTTGCCCAGTTCTCACAGAATATTGGTGCTGTTTGAGATTTACCGGTCTGTCCGTAATAGACTTTATCACACTTTTTGCAAGGAATTTCATATATGCAGCCTGGAAGATCTTTAGGAGAATTTTTGATTACTAAACTCTTGACACTAATATTACTGAAAACAACATTTATGTTAAAAAGCTTTAAAATTCTAGGAATATCTAAAAACCTTTCATCATAGGGTAATTTTAGAATGTTATGTTTACTAAATTCAAGTTTGTCATTAGTTGAATAAAATGTTTTTCTAGCTCTTTTCCATGCCACATCTACAAAAGTCCTTGGGTATTTAAGTTTCAATACAATATCATAAATAGTTTTAATTTCAGCGTCAATAAACTGCGGGCTACAGAAACGTAAAGCCCTTAGGAACATCCCAGAAAAACAGAGAATTTAACATTTTGATGGTGATTGGAGTAGTAATGAACAAAAGAGGCAATGTTAGTTGATTTTCGAAAGACTGAAAAGGTGAAATTTCTATCATTTCTATGGACAGTTACATCAAGAAAATTCAAATTACAATTTCTTTCTTCCTCTACAGTAAATTTTATAGAGGGGACTAAATTATTGAGATTATTACGGAATTCCTGGAGATTTTCGTGAACTGGCAAAATACAGAAAATATCATCCACATACCTAATCCATATAACTTTTTGGGGCAAAATTTTTGGTAAGAGTTTTGTCTCAAAACATTCCATGTAAATATTGCTAAGGACAGGAGATAAGGGATTACCCATAGCCATGCCAAACTTGATCTTGTTGTGTACCTGAGACCTTTCTCTCCAATTGTATTTCATTAGCTCCTTGACAATGTCTTAGTAAAGACGAAAGCGCTTGGATTTCTAACTATCATTTTCCTGTGGTATTCGCTTATATATATATATATATATATATATATATATATATATATATATATATATATATATATATATATATATATATAGTTGTGTGCTGACAGCCATGCATTTACTGGCAGGAGTTCGAGCATGAGGATTCACTAAAAAGCTGCATGCAATCTCCCTCTGATTTTGCTCCAGCCCGTTATTTTTACCTTGCAGCAGCTGGCCGATAACGAGTGAAGTCAGCTTTGGCTGGCCAGTTCGTAAAGAGCAAAGAAGCCTTAGAGCGTTGTGTAAGTCCTGTTAAAAACTTAAGTCTCTCTCTCCATGGCGTCCTTTTCCAGAGCCCCTGGAATGTTTTACGGGGCTTCGTGGCTTCCCAAATCTCTTCGGACGTTTTAAAACTGCATTTGAACCCTTGACGAACTCGACGGTTCAAAACGGCACAGCGGTATGAGTGACGCGTCTCTTTTTTTTTAATGAATTTTTAGCCGGGTTTCAACGAAGCCTTATTACTAGGGGGTTCGTGTGCGTTCCCCAGGCTGGGTTCATCTAAGGGCTCGGAATTTTTTGCTTTTGACCGTTCGTCGTAGATCGCACCTGCCCGTTCTACGATGATATTAGTTCTTTTTCTTTTTTAAGGAGACAAGATAAACAGAGAGAGAGAGAGAGAGAGAGAGAGAGAGAAGAACTATTCACAAGAACATAATGTTTCGTTGTAACTTTTTCATGTTCAGGTAAGATTACACACGTAAAGACCTTCCGCTTTTGTCCTTGTGTTGTTGCCGTCTAGTAGGGCGTATGTAAATTATCGTATCGTTTATGCAAAAACAGAAATGCCGGCAATTGCCACAATGCTTAGTACTTCCTCTGTTTGCTGAGAATTTCACATTCCTTCTGTACAGGCACTAAGCTGAATTTTTATATATAATTCATCAACACACATTTACCCCATCGGGTAGAATTAACAAGTGAGATTCCTTCACTCTAGTTTTAAAAAACTTAGCCTTTTATCTAAATTCACACCATTGCAGGACCTCTGTCTTGTGCTAATGTTGGTTTTAAGGTTAAGGCACAAAAATGAATTGGTTTCTTCAAATTCCAATCTAAACCTTTATTTTAGATTGTCCTTAATAATGTTCCTTGATTTAAAATGCGTTCCCTGAAGATATACCTTATTACACATGACATACATTTCTTTATCAGATAATTTTCATTAAATAAAAAAAAAGGATAAAAACGAAAAGGTATCCAATATAAACCTATTCTTCAATATTTTATTTCGGCCACATCTATCATGAAAGTTTTATTTACCTTATATTATTCACAAGTATGTTTTACTTCCTCTTTAGAATCTCTTTTAGCTCTCTAGTTCATATTATGGTACATTTAAGTTTCATTTATCACCTGCTGATTATGCATCATTTTCAATTAAGTCCCGTTTACGTTAATGATACAAAAGTTATGGTAAACGTTATGCTGGTTTGAGTGACGTTTGCGCGTAATTTGAACCTTGAATTTATAAAGCAGCCTAAAGATCGTAATAATTATTTTCTCTATATAAACGAATAAAAAGATGAATTAGGAAGCAGGAGGTCCAGTATACTTCAGCCAATTTGCACTAGAACCAGAGTAAATGATTACATACTCTGAAAATACAACACATAATTTTATATATATATATATATATATATATATATATATATATATATATATATATATATATATATATATTACCATATATAATTATATGTTGCATTTTCAGAGTATGTAATCATTTTCTCTAGTTCTGGTGCAATTTGGCTGAAATATATTGGACCTATCCTGCTTTCTAATTTACTTTCATTCGTTTATATAAAAAAATATTATTACGATCTTTAGGCTGCTTTATAAATTCAAGGTCCATATTATAACGCGCAAACGTCACTGAAACCAGCATTACATTTACCATAAGTTTTATATCATTAACGTAAACGGGACTTGATTAAAAAGGACGTATAAATATTCGAGTATCTGAAACCTCACGCAAATTTCAGCACACGATAAATGAAACTGGTAAAGACTTTACCTCCACGGCGCCACCGTGGAGAACCTACACTTCAACGTGAACTTTCCTTCGAGTTCATTGACGTAATAATGACCTGCAAGTACAAAGAGGGTTAAAAAAACGAACGGTAGAAGTTATAAGCAGATTGAAGAAGCCCTCTCAGTGCAGATTATTCGATCCACAAGGTTGCATCTTCCACTGGGAGGGGAAGGGAGGAGAGAGGCGGTGCGGCTGGCGATGTTCGGCTGTTTCAGTGCGTTCGACTCGAAAAAAATCCAAATTGAGCCCAGGCTTCCACGGTAGTCGGGTCTTTCAGTTGCTGGGTTGAATTACCCAACAGCATTTTGGCACTGGATGTTTGTACTTGAATGTGGTTGTATAAAGAATAAGCCATTGCATTACTGTGTAAGAAGAGTGATGCTACAGTTATCAACAGAACTCCCACCTGTGGGTTTTTTTTTGGAAAAATCACAAGTTATACATTTTATGGAAAAAATGATAATGCTCATGTAACTCTTACTTACGCCAAAACTAAATTTATACGTTTTACATTGCTAGCGAATAAATTAATTGCTTCATAACTAATTCCAGACTCAAGACCAGGCTTTAATTAAATTTCAACTAAACTTCAATGTTTTGCTAAATAACCAACTATTTAGATACACCTCGAATAATTTTTTTTTAAATCATGACCGTCGATATACTGATGATCACGTGTTATCGATATTCCAATTTTCATGAGAAAAAAGAAAATGAGAATTAGGAGAATATGCGTAGCTGAATAAAAACCGAACATATTCCGCGGAAATACGATGAAGAATTGAAGACGAGATGATAATGAACACAGTGACCAAAACACACACACACACACACAAACATACACACACGTGCACAAACACCAGGAAGCAGGAGAACAAACTTGACTGCGAAACCAATCAAATAAAATTCCTCCCTTCTTATATTCGTCTTATCTCCTTAACCCCCTCCGTTCTCCACCCCCCACATATCTAACCTCCCCCTCCCCACTCCCATCCTTCACTCCCTCCCTCCCCCACCCCCTCACCCCTCAATCCTAATTCCTCAGCCAATCTCGCGTTAATCCACGGACGCTGCTAATCCTATTATATGGACACAGGTCATCATCTGTGGCACAAGCTCCCTCATAAAACATAAAACCTCTCTATGAAAATGC
>NC_087221.1:30718405-30730905 GCF_015104395.2 Macrobrachium nipponense | reverse complement strand
TGTTTTTCTCTTTGCTCCTTCCTTCTCCTTCTCCTTCTCCCTTCTGACTTCTGTTTTCTTTACCTTTTCTTGTTTTTTTTTATTCTCTCTGCTCCTTTTCCTACTAGTTTCCTCTGCTTCCTGCTTTCTATTTTCTTCCTTCCTTCTTCTCCCCCTTTTATTTTATTTGCTAAGAATAATGAAGAGATGAAGAGAAAGCATTTACGAAAGGCTGAACCTGTCTTAGAACGAACGAAAGGTTCGTGAGGAGAAAAATTAAAACGAATGTTGGAAACGATGAGGACTATAGTAATAGCATCATTAAAACCTATTGAAATGATTGTGCTGATAATGAGAATAAAGTAATATGTAAGTAAATGCATTATAAGTGAAATCAAATGACTACATGCATAAGTGGCATAAGTGCAAAGTAATTAACTCGACAAGATGTTCCTCATTGAAGAACTTTTCCATGTCAGAGAGGATACACGAGGATTAAATCTGAGAGAGAGAGAGAGAGAGAGAGAGAGAGAGAGAGAGAGAGAGAGAGAGAGACTTAAGCTCCTTGAGATGCAGTTAAATCGTTAAGTGGCAACTCGTCTGTAATTGCGATGATTCAGCCACTGAATAGAAAAGCGATTTACCTTATCTCCTGAAGGTGTTCTCTCTCTCTCTCTCTCTCTCTCTCTCTCTCTCTCTCTCTCTCTCGCTGTCTGATTGGTTCTCTGTTTCTCTGTCTGTTTCCTTCTTTGTAGGTAAGTCTCTCTCTCTCTCTCTCTCTCTCTCTCTCTCTCTCTCTCTCTCTCATTTTTTTAGACTTAACTTGTTGAAACCATTCTTAAGAAGAATATTAATGGCAACAAGGTTTGGAGAAATAATTGCATCTGGAAAACAAAAGGTAACGAGAGAGAGAGAGAGAGAGAGAGAGGAGAGAGAGAGAGCCACTTTAAAAATCAGGCATGCAGGCACTGGGGACAGAAAGAGCAGGAGCACGCATGCGCAAATTCGCCGCCCGAGTCCGGTGCTGAACCAACAATACTTACTTACTCGTACATACGACTTTGCTGGAGCGAGATCCAGACTAAGTTATGAATAGTAGAACGCACTTGCAAGCAAAGGCGATAGTTGTTGCAACAACCTCTACCGTCTTCCGTTGTTGCACTTCAATGAGGGCAAAATACCTTCGGATGAAATTACTAGAACGCACTTGCAAGCAAAGGCGATAGTTGTTGCAACGACCTCTACCGTCTACCGTTGTTGCACTTCAATGAGGGCAAAATACCTTCGGATGAAATGACTAGAACGCACTTGCAAGCAAAGGCGATAGCTGTTGCAGATGTTGCTTTTGACTGTTAATTGCACGGCTGCAACATACTCTCCTGTTTTCCGTTGCTTGCATTGCTATGAGAGCAAAAGACCTTTGAGTGAAACACGTCGGGCTGATGACATTATCAAACCAGTTATGATGGATGTATGATTTGGGTTTCGGGTGAAATCTCCTTGTGCATTCTCTCTCTGTCTGTCTCTCTCTCTCTCTCTCTCTCTCTCTCTCTCTCTCTCTCTGGTACCTGTCTAAAGTTTGGATATTTGATTTCCAGAGATCTGTATATTCGTTTGCTTTGTCGCTCTGAAATATATTTGTGAAAATGGCTTGATATAAAAGTCGAAACTGGTCAAGTTCACACCCAGTGTTTTATTTTCCCTTGTGGCTGAATGTGGTATGTAAATCATATGTCAGAGCGATTATAAACTAACACACACACACAAATATATATATAATAGATATATATATATATATATATATATATATATATTATATATATATATATATATATATCTTGTAAGCAAACACATGTGCATACGGAGTCGAAGTTACATGTACTATTGTGTGTACTTATATGCATGCATGTGTATACGTCTGTATACTACGGATATTTGCTAAATTAATCGCTGTTTATAATACTAAAGATAACAATAAGAAGGATGATAATGATGATGATGATAAGTATAATGAGAATAAGTGTGATGTTATAACAACATGATGATTGGGTAATGACTGCAATGGTGAATATATTGATAAAAATTTTCTCTGATATTGTGAAGTCATCTCATATATCTATCTATGATATTATATTTCATTCTTATTCTTAAATTCTCTCTTTTTCCTTTTTATGGGCTTGTCCTGACTCAGAAATTAAGCAGCAATGATGATACAATAACTTCTGAATAATAATAATATTGATACTGCTACTACCACTAATAATATAATAATAATAACAACAACTATCCGAAAGATAAGGTTAGGAAAACGGCCTGTTTCCTTAAAAACAATAGTTTTCATAAAAGAGCTTGAAAATGAAATTTTTCTACTCACTAAAGAAGTCGAAGAGGAAGGGGAAGATGAACAGTTTAGGGACGTGATAGCGCCAAAAGCAACTGATCTCGGAAAAAAGTCATACACTCGAGAGAGAGAGAGAGAGAAGAGAGAGAAGAAGAGGAAAACGGAAGGAGAAGTAAACAAAAAAATGGAAATGACAGAAAAAATAAGGAAACAAAGAACAAGATAAAAGTATGGAGCAGAGATACTCATTGATACTACATATGACGGCAATAAGCAGCATACCTACGAAGAAATAAATTACGATATGACAACAGAAAAGCAAATCCCGAAGCTCTACCCAGATCTATACAATGACGGGAAAGAGGAAAAAATAGACAAGAAAGACAAAATCTGCAACCTTTGAAAGAGGGAATTGCAGATTTGGAGAAAGATAAAGATACAAACATCCTAAGATATGTCAAAAACTATGAAATATATGGTAAATGTGCATACTTAGATGGATATGGGATGAGTGCAGAGATCTGCATCCAAAAATATGTAAAAACCTAAAAGAAGGAAAAGGATGTAAGTTCGACAAAAAATGCAAAATATATGCACCCTGTAGCCATGAATCATAATCAAATAAATAACCAACCAAGTAATAAAATCCAAAAATAAGAAAGAAACAAATAAAGAGAGAAATCAAGAATATCAGGTAAAAGAGAAAAGCAAACCACCAATGAGATATGCAGAGGTCCGTCCAGCAAAGAATTTCAAAGCATCAGCTCCGAAATTCTACTCAAGAGATAATAACTGTATTTATTATGCAAGAGGATATTGCAGAAACGGAGAAAAAGGATTTGCAGATTCAGACACAAAATGAATAATTATGATGAAGGAAGATCAAATATTATGGAAAAGTTGGATTTTTTAATGTCAGAATTTCTGGAAATGAAAAAAAAGAACAACATACCAGAACAGGAAAGAGACATGGGAAAATCCTTATTACTATCAGTATTAAATGAAGGAGGAAAAACACGCAAACCATCATAGTGATGAATGCGCAGGGTTAGTTACGAGTAACTCAAAAAGAAAAATAGAGTACTTAGAAGAACTAACCCAAAATGTAAAAGAAAATAGATATAATGAATATAAGTGAAACCTGGTATTCCCAAGAGACTGGGAATGATGATCAAATAAAAGGGTTCCAAACTTATAGATCAGATAGAAAAAATAGGAATCAAGGGGGGGAACCGCAATATATGGGAAAGACAAAAAAACAAGGAAAAATATATGAGAAATATAGTAACTCAGAATGTGAACTAATAGCGGTAGAATTTGAATCTGAAAAATGATGAACATAGTAATATATAGACCTCCTAATACTAAAGAGTTTGACTTAATAATTGAAAAATTGGATGATATATGTAGAAATCACAAGGACTGGACTATTCTCCTATCTGTGACTTCAACTTTCCTTTCGTAGAATGGAAAGAACGCGAATAGGAGATTGTGGTGTACTTATACTATATAGAGAGTAATAGTAGTGCAGAAGATAAGAGGCAATTTGAAAAGCTATTAGATATGCTACTAGAATACAACATTCAAACAAATAAATCACCTGCCAACAAGAAAGGAAAATACTTTAGACCTAGTATTGTGAACGAGATGAATTATGTTAAAGAAATAATAGTTTATAATGCGAGTATTTCAGACCATAATGTCATAGAATTAACAGTTCATTCCAAAGCAAGTGAAAATAGAGATAAGCAAGAAATGAAAAAAGTGGGAAGGATATGGAAAATACAACTTCTACAGTAAAAATATAAAATGGTCAGAAATTAATGAAGAATTAAACAAAGATTGGGATAACATTTTCGTAAGTGATGACATAAGGGTAAATACGGAGATATTATATAAAATATAGGAGATAATAGTGGAAAAAATATATACCGAAGAAGAAAAGTAAACATCATTCATGCATACCAAGAGACAGAAGAATCTTGTTCCAGAAAATCAGAAAGTGGAAAAAAGGTCTTGCAAAAGAAAAAAATGCATGGAAAGTTATAGAACTAAAAAGTAAGATAGAAAATGCAGAAAAAAGATTAATACAATCAAAAGAAAATGAAAAACGGACTTGGAAGAAAAAACCCTATTAAATATCAAGCAAAACCCCAAACTATTATATCATATGCGAAGAAGATGAATAAAAGAAGAATAGAAATAGGCCCTCTGAGAATTGAAGGGAGATTAACGAATGAAAAAAAGGAAATTTGCAACATACTGGCAGAACGATATAAGAGAGAATTCACCCTAGAATAGATAATGAAGATAATGGATATAGAAGTAAGGGATATGAAAATAGTGAATATTTAGCTGACATAGATATTAATGAAGCTGATATTGTGCAGGCCTATTAATGAAATAAAAATGGAGCTGCTGCAGGGCCTGATGGAATTCCTGCTATTTTTGTTAAAGAAAGTAGTTCATTCTATCGCAAAGCCACTTGCAATATTATTAAGACAAAGTGTAGATACAGGCAAGATATATGATGAGCACAAATTAGCGTATATTACCCCTACTTTCAAAAGTGGATCAAGACTAGAGGCAAGTAATTATAGGCCTGTGAGTCTAACATCACATATAATGAAAGTGTATGAAAGGGTAATGAAGAAAAATATTATGAAAAACATTTAATAAAAATAATTTGTTTTTTAATAAAGGACAAACATGGTTTCGTACCCGGAAAAAAAGTACACAAACCCAACTGTTAGTCCACCGTGTGAAAAACATATTCAAAAATATGAAAAGCGGAAAATGAAAACAGATGTGGTTTATTTAGACTTTGCAAAAGCTTTTGATAAGTAGACCATAATATTATTAGCGAAGAAAATTAGAAAACACAATATCGTGGATAAAGTAGGAAGATGCTGTTTAAAAGAATTTTTACACAACAGAAAAACAGATAGTTATTGCAAACGACGAGAAAATCGGATGAAGCCAAGGTAATATCCGGTGTGCCGCCAAGGTACGGTGTTAGCTGCAATACTGGTTTGTTATTATGATTGAGACATAGACAATAATGTTAAGGATTCGGTAGTGAGTAGTTTCGCAGATGACACAAGAATAAGTTAGAGAAATTACTTGTGATGAAGATAGGAACGCTCTACAAAGGAGACCTTAACAAAGTATATGATTGGGCAGAGGTAAAATAGGATGGTATTTAACTCTGATAAATTTGAATCAATAAATTATGGAGACAGAGAAAGAAAGCTATATGCATATAAGGGACCTAATAATGAGACCATCACAAATAAGGAAGCAGTTAAAGACCTTGGTGTGATGTGATGAATAGGAACATGTTATGCAATGATCAAATAGCAACTCTGTTGGCAAAATGTAAAAGCAAAAAAAATGGGAATGTTGTTACGGCACTTCAAAACAAAGAAAAGCTGAAAAACACATGATTATGCTTTACATATGTTCGTAGTCCACTTGAATATTGCAATCATGATATGGTACCCACCACTATCAAAAGGACATATTGCACAAATAGAGAGTGTACAAGGTCCTTACAGCTAGAATAGAAGAAGTTAAGGACTAGACTACTGGGAAAGACATACAATTCTTAAAATTATATAGTCTGGAAAGGAGAAGAGAACGCTACATGATAATTCAGGCATGGAAACAGATAGAAGGAATAGCAGAAAATATCATGGAACTAAAAATATCAGAAAGAGCAAGCAGAGGTAGATTAATAGTGCCCAAAAAATATACCAGGAAAAAATAAGGAAAGCACACAGGACATTAATCCACTACGCACCAGCATCAGATAATGCAGCGTCTATTCAATGCGTTGCCAGCTCATCTGAGGAATATATCAGGAGTGAGCGTAGATGTGTTTAAGAATAAGCTCGACAAATATCTAAACTGCATCCCAGGACCATCCAAGATTGGAAGATGCAAAATATACCGGAAGATGTACTAGCAAACTCTCTGGTAGACATTAGAGGTGCCTCACACTGAGGGACCTGGGGCAACCCGAACAAGATGTAAGGTCTGTAAGGTAAGGTAAGGTCTGGTACCTGTCTAGTTTGGATATTTGATTTCCAGAGATCTGTATATTCGTTTGCTTTGTCGCTCTGAAATATATATTTGTGAAAATGGCTTTGATATAAAGTCGAAACTGGTCAAGTTCACACCCAGTGTTTTATTTTCCCTTGTGGCTGAATGTGGTATGTAATCATATGTCAGAGCGATTATAAACTAACACACACACACCAAAATATATATATATAGATATATATATAATATATATATATATATATATATATATATATATATATATATATATCTTGTAAGCAAAACATGTGCATACGGAGTCGAAGTTACATGTACTATTGTGTGTACTTATATGCAATGCATGGTTATACGTCTGTATACTACGGATATTTGCTAAATTAATCGCTGTTTATAATACTAAAGATAACAATAAGAAGGATGATAATGATGATGATGATAAGTATAATGAGAATAAGTGTGATGTTATAACAACATGATGATTGGGTAATGACTGCAATGGTGAATATATTGATAAAAATTTTCTCTGATATTGTGAAGTCATCTCATATATCTATCTATTGATATTATTATTTCATTCTTATTCTTAAATTCTCTCTCCTTTTTATGGGCTTGTCCTGACTTCAGAAATTAAGCAGCAATGATGATACAATAACTTCTGAATAATAATAATATTGATACTGCTACTACCACTAATAATATTAATAATAATAATAACAACAACTATCCGAAGATAAGGTTAGGAAAACGGCCTGTTTCCTTAAAAACAATAGTTTTCATAAGAGTGAAATGATAATTTCTACTCACTAAAAAGTCGAGAGAAGGGAATGAACAGTAGACGTGATAGCAAAAGCAACTGATCTGGAAAAAGTCATACACTCGAGAGAGAGAGAGAGAGAGAGAGAGAGAGAGAGAGAGAGAGAGAGAGAGAGAGAGAGAGAGTGGGGGGCAATCCTTCAAAAGCCTCTTTACTACCGACTTTACGCCCTTCCTCCGCCTATAAAAGAAAAATTAAATGGCCTCTTCCGCCACTCGAAACACGGCCAATATATATAATAAAGAGAGGATATTAGACTTTGAGAAAATTGAACTGGGCCGTTTTATTTGGTCATACGGGCCGACGGCGCCATCCCACCGCGGGGCAAGAGTCCCCCAACTGCTGCATTAAACTCTTTAACGAGCAAACACTGCCAGCGACTACAACCCCCCCACCCAAACCCCTCCCTCCCCTTCCCCGCCTCTCCCACATTCCCCTCCTCCTCTTCCTTGCCTTCGGAGACACCACCCAACCACGCCCCCTTCCAGATGGACGATGGGCGGGGTTCGGTCCAAACTCCTCCTACAGGTCATGCACCTTATTCCCGTCGGAGTCGCCACCTCCTCTCCGAGTCAGACCACGCCCACCTAACCCTTCCGCGCCTCATACCCGCCTTACCTTGACTCGAACGAGGTCATAGGACCACCACCCGTAGGCGACGAGGTCGACGAGGGGTCAATCTCGAGATTCTGAGGAGACGAGGTCGACGAAGGGTCAATCTCGAAATTCGGAGTTGGGTGGTGGCGGAGGGGGGGAGGGGGGGGGGATGGGGGCAGGTGGGGGCAGGGGGCCAGGAGAGGTCAATGTTGGGGTCGTAACTGTTACGGCGTCGGCCTCTATATGAAGATATAAGCTATATCCTTCGCCGACCAGAAGTTTTAGGAGGATATAAATTAGAGAGAGGGAAGATACGACGACTCGCCGAGACCATTATCATTTATGCTACGTTTCATTGGCCGGCGGATTTACTGACGGACCTCCGCAGGAGTGGAGAGAGATGTCATTAGGGGCATCGTGCGTCCTCCGCATCGGCGCGCGTCTCAAGTTCAAGGGGCACCTTCGTAAGTTGCTCCTTTTAACTAGTTAAGTTTTCGGCGTTACGTTATATCATTCAGCCTCTCTACAGAAATGCCCTATAAAAACTGCTAAATTCATAACTGGCATATCATTCAGCCTCTCTATAGAAATGCTCTATAAAAACTGCTAAATTCATTAAGGGTATATCATTTAGCTTCCCTATAGAAATGCTCTATAGAAATTGCAAAAATTCATTGAGAATATCATGTAGCCTCTCTAAAGAAATGCCTTATAAAAACTGCTAAATTCATAACAAGCATATCATTCAGCCTCTCCATAGAAATGCTCTATAAAAACTGCTAAGTTCATTAAGAGAATATGATTTTGCTTCCCTATAGAAATACTCTATAAAAAATGTTTCAATTCATAAAGAGTATATAATTTTAGTCTCTATAGAAATGCTCTATAAAAATTGCTAAATTCCCTATAGAAATGCCCCATAAAAATTGCAAAAAATTCACAGGGTATATCATTTAGCGTCTATAAAAAAAAAGCTCGATAAAAATGCGAAAATGATAAAAGAAGTATGAAGTATATATAAGAGTTTACCTTCTGGCAAATCACGAATATAAGCAGGAGCAAAACATGTGATTGGTTTTCCTTCTTATCTTGACAGGATTTGCTAATTTTATTTATCGTCGCTTGAAAGAGAACGTAATGCTTTTAGCGCTCGTTATTCAACAGTTTATTATCTGCAGGGAGTACTTAGTTATTTTACCATTTCAGAAACAAAAGCCTGCGTAGGTATGCGCGTTTTTTTCTCATTGGTAAAAAGGCTGCCTTTTTATTTTATTTATTTATTATTATATTTTTCTTTGCCATCATAAGCGATGGATAATATCTAGTTTCTATGCGGTTTGAAAATCTAACACTATTTCTGCGTAGTTTCAAAAGCTGTCACAATAGGGCTAACATATTCATACGTACAAATAAGGACTGATAGAATGAGGTCTACAACGAAGCTATAATAAGTCGTACGTTCTACTTATGTAAGTTTAAATAAAACACACTGGAAATGATTAGACATGTACAATAGAGTATTTGAAAGTCCTATAATTGATATGAAAAATAAGTACAGCTTTCTCTCTCTCTCTCATTATACTCGACTCACCTATTAGCCGAACGAACGCCTAAGCTTCGGAAATCCGGAGAACAGACACTTACATGTCTGCGAGTCAAGAAGAACGAGAGAGAGAGAGAGAGAGAGAGAGAGAGAGAGAGAGAGAGAGAGAGAGAGAGATTTCCCTCTAAGCAGGGTTTTAAGACGTGACCGAGATGCTTAAATAGAAGAAGAAGAAGAAGAAGAAGAAGAAGAAGAAGAAGAAGAATCTGATGCAGTCCTTCTGTGAAGGTCAATTTAGTGCAAGACACTTTGTCCAGAATTGAATTTCTGATAATTGGGGCGATCTTTACACTTCGTCGTTTCACTGTCTTTCTGATTATCTTATTTTTTGCAGTCTTCCAGATCATTTTATTTTTTTACTGTCTTCCTGACTATTTTATCTTTTTTACTGTCGTCCTGATCATTTATTTTTTTTTCACCGTCTTCCTGGTTATGATTATTTTATCTTTTTAAGAAAAAGAATGTTAGTTGATATACTAATATACTGATGCGTGATTTCTTCCGACATTAAAATGGCATTTGATTCCGCAACCTAGCTAATCCCTTATTAAATATTTCCTCAAAAGAAAACAAACTTATCATTACCTGCATTTAGAATGACAGGGATAAAATATTGATCAGTTATTATTAATGTTCTTCTTAGCAAGAAATTTATTGATAAAAAAAGAGTATGATAGGTGTCATTCCATTCAAAGTATACTGATATAAAGGAAGAGGTGAGGTGCTTTCTTTGTTGACTAACTAACGAATCATTCGTCATCTTTATAAACATATAGCGCATGAGAAGTTCTGAAGACGCAGGATAATTGGTTTGAAATCAAAAGTAAGATATAGAGGCAAATTTCAAAGAAAAAAAGAAAAAAAATAATATGGCTTCGTTACCGCATCTTGCCTTTTGACTTCTGTTTTTCTGTGTTAAAAATATCAAGTTTAAAACTTGCAATAATAGTGAAAGACTCAAGGACTTATTTTTCATTGACCAGAGTGTTTCAGATAAATATACTGTGCTTACACGAATCTCGTGGTATCCCAAAACCCGGAGAGATCATAAGAGGTCCTGAGCAGTAAGATTTTGGCTGAAATGAAATGAGTGTTTACTGAAGAAGTTCTGATCAATATTTCTCTTTCCTTGTTTAAATGGACCCTGTATGTATGTATGTATGTATGAAAGTATGTATGTATGTATGTATGTATGTATGAATGTATGGCGTTCTCTAGTTTAGTGGTGAAATGACTTTCATTAGAGCTTTCCAGTGATTATGGAATTTCGTGTCACCCTTCTTAAGCATTTGTTTAGTCAAATTATCTATTTCTGTTGTAGGTGGCTATTGCTGAAGTTGCTAATGGGAAAGCGTCTTTTATTGCCTCTTGCATCTACAGGAAGGAATGTTTAGTTTTCCTTGGCAAGAACATGATAGAGTTGGCTGTTATGAGTTGTTCACAAGAGCTGGAAGCCTGATGATGTGGGTGAAAGTTGCATAAGTGGTACCAGCTGTAATTTATAACAGACCAGCCATTCATACTACGCGCGGTCGATCAACTGCCTGGGTTTGAGGGATCCATCCCTTCCTGTATGTTGATGAAAATCTCTGATTCCATGAGCAGAGAGTTTCTGTCATTCTTCAAAGACTCGGTGATGATTGCCGTATTCATCATCTTTACTCGGTGAACCAATTCAGAGAGGCTGGTTGCTGCCTTCAGAAGGTATATACTTGACGAAATCGATGTTCCATGGTCAGTTCTCATGGCCTTGTACAGTATATTATTGCCTTTAAACACACTCCTTGTCAAACACTTCAGGTGCAGAAATGCATAGCCAGCTTTGGGCTTTACTGCTTGTACAGAGGTCTTTAGCAGGAGACTGGTTCTTCCTTGCCGAGTGAAGAGATTTATAAAACGTATTCATTTTCTGCCTTCCCGTTTTCCAATTTCTATTTTCTCTTCAATAGACCCATGGTAGTTCGTTAATAGATGGTGTTTTCTATTCCTGCTATAGGAATGCAATTAATCTGAAACTGTTTGCTGAATGTTGTAGATGTGTTAGCATTAATTAAGTCAAATTAGCTCAGGTAAAAATGCCTGAGCTAAGCAAGATCTGTTTTCCTTTTTGACCTCTAGTTCAACATCCTCCAGGATAAATACTATACAGTCTGCATACAGGAACATCTCAGTATTGTTTGGGAAGTTGAAAGTGTCTAGATTTCCTACACGTATGTTGAAGAGGAAGATGGTGACATTCCCCTGCTGTGCGCCACTTTCTAGCAGCGAGTATTTTGATGTAGTACTATGGAATGTTACGCTTACCTCCAGCTTCTAGGCATATGCTTATGCAGCGAAGTGAATTCATTTCTTTCTTCTCTAGATAATGGTGAACTCAGGCAAATAATCGAAATATATTTGAGGCCAAGATGAAGTGCGCATGCGCGTTCAGCTGTCTAGGCAATGCGCTTTTACTAGGTCAAGAAAAACGATCAAGATATCTCTGCCTTTGAGATGGAACTAGGTCAGCACCGTATTCATGAGCTCTTATCTTTTTATTCATATGCACAGTGCCTGTCTAACAATAAATGGATGAAAGATAAAACTTAAAATATGAATAGAAAAAACTAATACAACTCGTAAGGAGGTTGTTATTATGCATTCATTAGCTTTCAAATGCGCCTAGAATCCTAGAATGAGCTACATATGCACGGTAAAGCACTGAGGAAGTCTGAATAGGACTATGGAGAATCAACTTGTCAATACAGAGCGGACGAGACGGGTTTTCAAAATCTCCAAAATCAGGACTTCAAACGTGAACCAGAGCTGCTGACAAGTCTAGAACCTAAACAATTTTAATTTAACTTAAAAGCCCTTTCAGCCGTTTCATTTCATAGTAATGACTCGCATTTCTCAAAAAGATAATTCAATTACTAATTCGTGGAATCAGAAAAATGAAATAGACTCATATGATCCAGACCGCGCAAGAGATTCCAGAACTTATCGTGTCGGGCTGCAATCTGGGTCTCTTGGTCTGGATAGTGGTGGGGGTGGTGGGGAGGGGGTATGGGTTATGGGTTATTGCGGGGGTTGTGGAAGGGGGAGAGGGGAGAGGGGAGAGAGGG
>NC_087221.1:30705905-30713405 GCF_015104395.2 Macrobrachium nipponense | reverse complement strand
ATCATTCAAAGGATTATTCTTAAATATTTCTAAGTATTAGCCGATGCTGAAACGGGCGATTTTAACTATGTCGTAATAATTGGTTATTTATATTTTTAGATATATGGAACATCCAGCACCTGTTTGAAGACACTTGTATTTGATCATGATGCTCACCCGGCTTCCATCATGAAGGAAAATTAATGTAATTTCGTACAATAAGTTTTCATGTAGCGCAGATTTCAACATTTCCAGCCTAAGATCAGTCCATATTTCTATTAATGAAAATTAAATGTTCACATTCTGAAAGACTGCCTTCAATTTGGAAATTTTAATAAAATAAACTAGGTAAAAAAAGATATTTAGGAATTATAGATCAACGTGTTAATGATGAACTGGAGACGAGCAGGAAGTGAAATGTGTGTCCATGCGACCCTAGATTTTGTCCGCGAAGATACTGCTGTTAATTTCATATTTACTATACCATTTATTGGTTTTGCTTTCCTCTATATATACAAGGGCCGAATGAAGCACCAGGAGGGCGACAAAAGAAATCAACCTGAAGAGAGAGATAGGAAAAGCATGATTATATAAATAAATATGAAGGAATCTCCCTTTCTTTAAATCTTCACTGAAATCTCTCATCTACGGAGTCAATGACTTTTACTCATGGAATTCTAACAGCGGAACAAGATCAGGCCCTAAGAACCAGATGCTCTCAAAGAACAATAGATGAAAATAACATCCCACCCATATGTAAGAAGTGCAATATGAAAGACGAGACCATAAACCGCATAGCAAATGAATGTCCGGCGCTTGCAAAGAACCAGTACAAATAGAGGCATGATTCAGTCGCAAAAGCCCTCCATTGGAGCCTATGCATGAAATAAACACCAACTAGCTTGCAGTAATAAGTGATATGAACACCAACCTGAGGGAGTGATACTGCCAATAGACCATACTTGACGCTTATTAACAAAATCAAGAAGAAAATATCACTCACTGACGTCGCAGTGCCATGGGACACCAGAGTAAATGAAAAAGAAAGAGAAAATATTGATCAGTATCAAGACCTGAAAACAGAAATAACAAGGATATGGATATGCCACTGAAAATTGTATCCATAATCACAGGAACAATAGGCACGATCCCAAGATCACTAAAAAGGAACCTAGAAAGACTAGATACTGAAGTAGTTCCAAGACTCATGCAGAAGAGTGTGCTACAAGAAACAGCCCACATTGTGAGAAAAGCGATGGATTCCTAAGGAGGCAGGATGCAAACTGGAAGCCCACGCTATAAATACCACCCAGTCGAATAGAATGACTGAGATAGAAAAAAAAATAATATATCCTTTACTTCCAGGGGAAGACATAGGAAGCATCACTTTCATAAAACATTGAGGGACACCAGAAGTCATGATCTAAAATTTGTCCTGATAATATACATGATCGAAATAGTTTTTCATTTCACAATCTCCTGAAAAGCAATCTGTATAATAACAAAAAAAACACAATTATATAGTCAAGTATATTGCTATGTAAAACATTTTACATAGTAAATTAGTTTACTATATTATTATTATTATTATTATTATTATTATTATTATTATTATTATTATTATTATTATTATTATACAAAAGAGAAAAGTAGATAATATCCTATCTGACGCTTTAAGTGCTTTTTATTTTAGCCTTTTAAGTTCATTTTTCGTTAAGAAAACCTTGTGAGTCATGTGTTCATTGATGCTTATATTGTAGATGTTGTTTAAGATGAATCTTTTATTGTTAGACTAAAATTGATAGCTATACGAAACGAAGCTAAACATAAATGGAAATACTACTGAGGTGATGTGGATATTTCAAGTTTTGATGAAACAAACCAATACTGCAATTTACGATATAGCACCTTGTCCTAGAGAGAGAGAGAGAGAGAGAGAGAGGCTTATCTCAAACGGTCACTTTCATCTGCTAATTACTTCACTTAAAACAATCTATTTCCAAATGACAATTCCTCTCGCCAGAGAAAAATAGATACTCTGAGATATATTATATATATATATATATATATATATATATATAGTATATATTATATAATATATATATATATATATTATATATACAACACATATATATACAAACTCCAATTCTTCTCGCCAGGGAAAAAATTAGATAAATTAATAAATTGAACAATAAAAAATAAATAAATAAAAACACAGCATAACATTTACAAAGCAGTCCTACGTACGTAACAGCAGCCATCTTCGGCTCTCTCTCCCCCTCTTAAGCGTCTGCTTACAATGTCCAGCGCCAATAAATACCTGACGGACTGTGAATATATATCTCTCGCGGTAACTTCAAATGGAGTTATTTCACGTTATTTATCGCGGCTTCGGACCGCTGTTAATGCTGTAACTGTTTACTCTTTATTGAGACAAACTGCCGGCCTGGTTGTCGTTTGCTTTTAACGAATCCATCCCCACCCCATCCACCCCCTCCCTCCATCCTTGGTTTATTTGTGTTTGTGTATTTGTGAAGTGTTTGTGCTAATGTGTAAGTATGTTCGTACGGTCTTCCACGCAATATTCCTTCCTTGCTTGTTTGTGCATGTGTGTGAATATAAGATTCCAGTTTACGTTATGTACGTATGATCTTCCTTACATGAATCTCCCTGGTTTGTTTGTAGGTAGGTGTGTGTGTGTGTGTTTGTATGCATGTGTGAGGTGTTTGTGATATATGGACGATCTTCCTTACAAGAACTGGAGGAAGCGGTTGTAGGTTGTAGGCTATGGGATTTTTATGAATGAACTGAATTTGTAAATAAACGTTACAGTAGCATCACAACAAATATGGTTATTAAAGCTGTTTTACAGAAGGGCAGATATAAGTTAATTTTGATCCACCTTATACGAACTGGAGGAGGCGATTGAAGGTCGCAGGTTGTAGGTTTTTATGGGATTTTTATGAATGAACTAAATGATAAAATACTATAAATTAACATGATAGCAAATATCTCTATTAATACTATATTACAAGAAGGTGCTTCTCAGTTATAAATTAATCATCGTGATTTCTCTGGCGTCAAACCTATACATAAAAGCTAAAATGTTTACAATTACATGCAAATTTGATTACTAATACACTATATATCTGAACACATAACCATTTACTTATACGTCTCCACATCTGCATAAAATATACTTCCCACTGACGGGAATAATTCGTAACTGCCGAACGAGAGGAATAATTCTTAACTGCCGAACGAGTGGAATAATTCGTAACTGCCGAACGAGAGGAATAATTCTTAACTGCCGAACAAGTGGAATAATTCGTAACTGCCGAACGAAAGGAATAATTCGTAGCTACCGAACGAGGGGAATAATTCCTAACTGCCGAAAGAAAGGGATAATTCATAACTGCCGGACGAGAGGAATAATTCATAAATATATGGGGAATACTTTTCACAGACATCAAGAGGTATATAGTAGATCCCGAGTAAACCATCTAGAGAGCGTCGGGTTTCTTAGTTCACTAAGTAAATAATAACCTGCCAGCAAATATGATGATCAGATTACCAAAAAAATTAATGATTCATTCTACGAAGTAGTATTTTTTCTATTTTTTCCTTCATCAGCCTGGGGGACGTTTTGGGTCAAGTTCCCGTCTTCGTACAATTGGTAAATGGTGTTTTCAACCACGACGTCTGTTTCCTTCGTTTTCCTTTTGACTGGCGTCGACCTCCTCGAGGTAAGAGTTTTTTTTTTTTTTTTAACTTATGTTGACCTCCTCGAGGCAAGGGAATGGAAAGGAGTAGATGATAAAAGACCTTTAACAACGATGCCTGTCTTCTGAACTTTCCTTTCGACTGACGTCGTCCTCCTCGAGGTAAGGGGAGGGAAGAGTAGAGGAGTTTAGGTCTTCATTTTTCTTTTACCTCCTCCATCAAATATTATGGAAAAGTTGGATTTTTTAATGTCAGAATTTCTGGATATGAAGAAAAGAACAACATACCAGAACAGGAAAGAGACATGGGAAAATCCTTATTATTACCCATATTAAATGAAGGAGAAAACACGCAAACCATCATAGTGACGAATGCGCAGGGTTTAGTTACGAGTAACTCAAAAAGAAAAATAGAGTACTTAGAAGAACTAACCCAAAATGAAAAATTAAAATAAAATAATAATAATGGAAAATAGCAAGTGAAACCTGGTATTCCCAAGAAGACTGGGCGGAATGATGATCAAATAAAAGGGTTCCAATCTTATAGATCAGATAGAAAAAAAAGGAATCAAGGGGGAACCGCAATATATGGATAAGACAAAAAACAAGGAAAAATATATGAGAAATATAGTAACTCAGAATGTGAACTAATAGCGGTAGAATTTGAATCTGAAAAATCAATGACCATAGTAATATATAGACCCCCTAATACTAAAGAGTTTGACATAATAATAGAAAAATTGGATGATATATGTAGAAATCACAAGGACTGGACTATTCTCCTATCTGGAGACTAACTTTCCTTTCGTAGACTGGAAAGAACGAAAAGGAGATTGAGGTTGTATTTATACATATAAAAAAAGAGAGTAATAGTAGTGCAGAAGATAAGAGGCAATTCGAAAAGCTATTAGATATGCTACTAGAATACAACATTCAACAAATAAATCACTTGCCAACAAGAAAGGAAAATACTTTAGACCTAGTATTTGTGAACGAAGTGAATTATGTTAAAGAAATAATAGTTTATAATGCGAGTATTTCAGACCATAATGTCATAGAATTAACAGTCCATTCCAAAGCAAGTGAAAACAGAGATAAGCAAGAAATGAAAAAGTGGGAAGGATATGGAAAATACAACTTCTACAGTAAAAATATAAAATGGTCAAAAATAAATAAAGAATTAAACAAAGATTGGGATAACATTTTCGTAAGTGATGACATAAGAGTAAATACGGAGATATTATATAAAATATTAGAGAAAATAGTGGGAAAAAATATACCGAAGAAGAAAAGTAAACATCAGTCATGCATACCAAGAGACAAAAGGATCTTGTTCCAGAAAATCAGAAAGTGGAAAAAAGGTCTTGCAAAAGAAAAAAATGCATGGAAAGTTATAGAACTAAAAAGTACGATAGAAAATGCAGAACAAAAGATTATATAATCAAAAGAAAATGAAAAACAAGGACTTGGAAGAAAAACCCTAGTAAATATCAAGCAAAACCCAAAACTATTATACTCGTACGCCAAAAGATGAATAAAAGAAGAACTAGAAATAGGCCCCTCTAATAATTGAAGGGTAGATTGTAACCGAATATGAAAAAAAGGAAATATGCAACATATTGGCAGAAACGATATAAGAGAGAATCCACCCCTAGAATTGATAATGAAGATAATGATACAGAAGTAGGGGACGAAAATAGTGAATATTTAGCTGACATAGATATTAATAAAGCTAATATTAATGAAATTAAAAATGGAGCTGCTGCAGGTCCTGATGCTGTTCCTGCTATTTTGTTAAAGAAAGTAGTTCATTCTATCGCAAAGCCACTTGCAATATTATTAAGACAAAGTGTAGATACAGGCAAGTTATGATGAGCACAAATTAGCATATATTACCCCTACTTTCAAAAGTGGATCACAAAAGTGGATCAAGACTAGAGGCAAGTAATTATAGGCCTGTGAGTCTAACATCACATATTATGAAAGTGTATGAAAGGGTAATGAAAAAAAATATTATGAAACATTTAATAAAAAAATAATTTGTTTAATATAGGACAACATGGTTTTCGTACCCGGAAAAAGTATGGCAAACCAAACTGTTAGTCCACCGTGAGAACATATAAACAAAAATATGAAAAAGCGGAAATGAAACAGATGTTTGGTTTATTCTTGACTTTGCAAAAGCTTTTGACAAGGTAGACCATATATATTAGCGAAAAAGAAAAAATTTAGAAAACACAATATCGTGGATAAAGTAGAAGAAGGTTAAAAGAATTTTACACAAGGAAAGAAACAGATAGTATTGCAAAATGATGAGAAAATCCGGATGAAGCTAAGGTAATATCCGGTGTGGACCACCAAGGGTAACGGTGTTAGCTGCAATACTGTTTGTTATTATGATTGCAGACATAGACAGTAATGTTAAGGACTCGGTAGTGAGTAGTTTCGCCGATGACACAAGAATAAGTAGAGAAATTACTTGTGATGAAGATAGGAACGCGCTACAAAGAGACCTTAACAAAGTATATGATTGGGCAGAGGTAAATGGGATGGTATTTAACTCTGATAAATTTGAATCAATAAATTAGGAAGACAGAGAAGGAAAGCTATATGCATATAGGGGACCTAATAATGAGACAATCACAATAAGGAAGCAGTTAAAGACCTTGGTGTGATGATGAATAGGAACATGTTATGCAATGATCAAATAGCAATTCTATTGGCAAAATGTAAAGCAAAAATGGGAATGTTGTTACGGCACTTCAAAACAAGAAAAGCTGAACACATGATTATGCTTTATAAAACATATGTTCGTAGTTCACTTGAATATTGCAATATGATATGGTACCCTCACTATCAAAAGGATATTGCACAAATAGAGAGTGTACAAAGGTCCTTTACAGCTAGAATAGTAGAAGTTAAGGACATTGACTACTGGGAAAGACTACAATCATTAAAATTATATAGTCTAGAAAGGAGAAGAGAACGCTACATGATAATTCAGGCATGGAAACAGATAGAAGGAATTGCCGAAAACATCATGGAGCTAAAAATATCAGAAAGAGCAAGCAGAGGTAGATTAATAGTGCCCAAAACTATACCAGGAAAAATAAGGAAAGCATACAGGACATTAATCCACTACATACCTGCATCGATAATGCAGCGTCTATTCAATGCGTTGCCAGCTCATCTGAGGAATATATCAGGAGTGAGCGTAGATGTGTTTAAGAATAAGCTCGACAAATATCTCAGCTGCATCCCAGACCATCCAAGATTGGAAGATGCAAAATATACCGGAAGATGTACTAGCAACTCTCTGGTAGACATTAGAGGTGCCTCACACTGAGGGACCTGGGGCAACCCGAACTAGATGTAAGGTCTGTAAGGTCTGTAAGGTAAGGGATAAAAAGAGGGAGCATTTCTAGCACACAACATTTCTCGTTTTCTTCTTGATTTCCGTAAGGGGTTACACACAAGACCTGACTACACATTACTTTGCAGCGTCCCTTCGGCCCCTAGCTGCAACCCCTTTCATTCTTTTTACTATACCTCTGCTCATATTCTCTTTTTTCCATCTTGCTTTCCACCCTCTCCTAACAATTGTTTCATAGTGCAACTGCTTTGAGGTTTTCCTCCTGTTACACCTTTCAAACTATTTTGTTCTTAACTTTCCTTTCAACGCTGACCCGGGGCTTAAATTTTATATTCCATTCCATTGCATTCCGTATCATACCTGTTGAATTTTTCGTAACTGAAATGCATGATTCAAGCATACGTGATTTTAGCAGGAGTCCGTTAT
>NC_087221.1:30700905-30703405 GCF_015104395.2 Macrobrachium nipponense | reverse complement strand
CCGCTGAAATTATCGGTGCTTTGCTCCTCGGTTTGAAGTGTTGGTTTTTGATAACAGTCGCTAGGTCTAGACCAGTGTTTCTTAAACTTTCCTAAGCAGCGGACCATTATTATGATAATTTCCCTCTTGGGTTAAAAGTGTTTTCAAGGTATAATATATAGTACTAAAATTGCTACTGAATTACTTATTAATCGCTTATCTTCAACATAAATGTTTACATTTTGCTTAAAATAACTTTCACAACATTTAGGAATTTAGGACGTTTTGGCCACAAATGTTTTTGAGCCACGTTTTGATACCGACGGCCAAATTATCCTGCGGACCCCTTGGAACATTCCACAGACCCCTGGGGGTCCGTGGACCACACTTTAAGAAACACTGGTCTAGACCTATCCTTCGCAAATCAATTCTGGCGCACAAAATTAAAGCCTCGAATGTACCTCATTAAAGGAAATGAGATGACGACTGGAAAACCTCAGGCGTAAGACACTACCACCTCAACTATCCCCCCCCCCCCCCCCCCCAAATAAATAAATAAATAATAGTACTAACTTGCCCGAGGGCAAGCTGACCGCCTTTGTGGACTTACAACGGAGATGGTTTATCTACCCTGTATCGGGCCTCTCGACCATCTGTGGATTAATTAAAAAGGATTCTTGGTCAGAATAACTGCTCCAGATTATTCGTAAGACGCAGACAAATTTAGCATAGACACATGTATGTACATGATAACTAACCTACCAAAAAACAGGCTGCAAAAATTGGCTAAACTGACATAGTATATCAGTTACAAAGTGAAGCATCCCAGTAACATTTTCCACTAATGCAGGTGGAAAATAAGTTATGATATAACTCTGAAAAGGAAATTTTACCCAACTTTTACATTATAGTTGTGAAAAATCTAGTAAAAAAAGTGGGAATCAGAGAGCATAATGGTTTACTGAGTCTTATTAAATTTAACGCAATAATGTACGCAGTAAAGGATATTTTTCAATGTTTTAGGATAGAGTATAAATAAGTACATATTCACTGTAACTCGAACGCTTTGCTTTCATGAAATTTGTGCTACAGAGTTACTCCCTGAAAAAACAAACCCTACTTATTGTACTGCTTTGGAACTGCGAAATACTTCTTATGTTCACGATCATTTATGTATAGGTTCACATTTAATACCTATTTATTTCTTACATAAATACGCCATTCTTGCACACTTTCATATGAAACAATAAAAACACGTTTCCAATAATAGTGCGTCGTCCTACGCGAGCCAACAAAGGTGCACACACAGACCTTCAGATGATCTAAAACTCCCTAATAATTGTTTGTTCTTTATGACGTCCAACCTTCAATGTTACCAACTCGCGGCGGGATGGTCAAATCTTTTATCTCTTTCAGCAACAGAGGATCTTTTGAAGGAACAAGGGGTGGGGTTGGCTTGCCCTTCTCTCATTAGAAGATAGAAGAGAGATAAGGAGAAGAGAGAGAGAGAGAGAGAGAGAGAGAGAGAGAGAGAGAGATAGTACTAGTAGTGGCATAGTGTAACATGTCAACACTAAGCCTTTCGCTGATGACTACATCCATCCGCTCCTTTGCATAGGGAACAAACAAATCGTGCTTATGAAGAGAGAGAGAGAGAGAGAGAGAGAGAGAGAGAGAGAGAGAGAGAGAGAGACCTTTCCCTTAGCATCATGTCCAAGAGTGACGATGATAAAGAAAAACTTATCTGTCTTTGTGAGGGAAAAGAAAACGCACCAAGGAGGGGTGCAAATAGAGACAGAAGGAGAACAAGAGGGGTGGAGGGAGGGAGGGAGGGAGTGAGGGAGGTGGAGGAAGCGCCTTGTGAAGCATCATATGAAGTCATTTTATGATAGGAAGCACCTCGCACCCGCAAACGAAGCTTATTATAGGGAAAGAAGGCGTTTTATTTCGCGGCCATTATATATCCCTGATGGTGTGAGGTGTAGGGAGGAAGGAATGAGAGGGGGAAGGTGATGATAGTGTAAGGGGGAGGGGTGGGGACTGAGGGGGTAGGTGTAGGTATTTAGGTAGTGGTGGTTTAGTTGGGGTGGGTGGTGTGGAGAACTGGAAACTAAGAAGGGAAGGGATTCTGGACAGGAGGGAAAGACACAATTATTTTTGGAGCAAATTTTCGCCAGAAAAAAACAAACAAACAAACAACCAAACAAACGGAGATCATTATAATTTACTGAATTTTGGTACAAAAAAAATCGATTACTTTGACTCGTATTATTATCATTATCATTTTGTTCTAAGGGGTCCACAATAATAAAAATGTTAAAAGTTCGTGCAAAATTTATAAACATATGGCCCCTTAGAACATTGTATATACTCCCGTGATAGAGAGTTTTTCCCAATTATTATTATTATTATTATTATTATTATTATTATTATTATTATTATTATTATTATTGACGTGCCATAAAATAATCTAACGAAGCAGTACGTAAACACACGATTTGGTTTGCAATCGACAAGCAGA
>NC_087221.1:30675905-30698405 GCF_015104395.2 Macrobrachium nipponense | reverse complement strand
ATGTACCTACAGCCATAAGGATAATCATCCGATATTAAACAACAGTTCAGTTTGCTTTATGAAAACGAAGCTTACCGAGTAGATAGTTTAATAATACCGATTTTTGAAAAATTGGTAAAATATCAATGAGAATGTTAATTCGAGTAACTGCTTCGGCCTTCATTGAATAGGAAAAAGCTTAAACATTCTGATCTTTAGTTTGTTTGTTTGTTTGTATGGTGTTTTTACGTTGCACGGAACCAGTGGTTATTCAGCAATGGGACCAACGGCTTCACGTGACTTCCGAACTACGTCGAGAGTGCACTTCCATCACCAGAAATACACATCTCTCACTCCTCAATGGAATGGCCAAGAATCGAACCCGCGACCTCCGAGGTGGAACGCAAACACCATATCAACCACGCCACAGAGACGCTTTTTTTCTGATCTTTAGGCTCAGATGAATACACTATTGCAGAGCTTTGTGAAATACCTACATGGCACTAAGACATGCAAATGACAGAAAAAATGATGAATGACTTGGAATAAAAGAATGCTTAGAGGCACACTAATTACGACTGGAATACCAACTAAGACTCCAAGAAGAACAAGAATGGCAAGACGCGAAAGGGAACATTACAGGGAAAAATGAAGACTGATTGGTATAAAAGATAATAAAGAAAAGAGACTCTAAATGATGATAAGAGTTAAACTAATAACGACTAGAACACCTACTAAAGCTCTATGAAGAAGAAGAAGAATAACGAGAAGCGAAAGAGACCACGACGGGGGAAATGACGGAATAGGGGAGAAAGGGGAGAAGAAGATCTCGGAAATCCATGAGGGAGGAGACATGAGGGGAGAGAGAGAGAGAGAGAGAGAGAGAGAGACTCTCTGGGTGACAGAAGAGGGGATGTTATGCGAGGGATATGAGAGAGTAGGGGAAGGCAAAAGAAAGAAAGAAAAAAAAAGCCATGGTGGAACTGGCCCTCAGAGGGGAGACTACAAATCCGGTTTTTTCTTCTTTTTAGTTTTTTTTTTTTTTTTTCTTTTTAAATGGCTAGAACCCTTTCCCGGCTTAAAATGGTGGACGTGATTTCAATGAGTTTTTAAAGGTAACCGCGTATACTACCTTCTCTCTGTGTGACAGTTTGACGCTGTGATTATTGCGTTATTCTTGCAAACAATTCTTTACTCTTTTGTAGTTTTATAATGCTATCCTTTCAAAAAATTCTTTACATTTTTTGTAATTTTATTATGCCATTCTATCGAACAATTCTCTACTTTTACTTTACCTTTTATTGTAGTTTTATCATGTCATTCTTTCAAACAATTTTGTACTATTTTTTGTAGTTTTATTATATCACTCTTTCAAACAAATTCGTTTATTTTTCAGCTTTGTAGACTTTATCAATTGAACATTTCTATTCTTTATCGTTGTTTTTTAAAGTTTTTAACTACATTTTCAATTTTTTTTTATAATTTCAGTAAGACTATGATTGATATTATAAGCTCAATAGTACCTTCCGAGCGTGTTGTGGTTTTTATAGATAATTATTCTTCCCGCACTTTTTCCAGAGTGCTGATAAAGCTATAGGTATATTCAGTATGAAAAGTATTTTTTAATATTACAAATTACCATTTGTACTTCCTATGAAGTACCAAGAAATTAAGGTTCTTAAGGCTATGAGCGTATACTTTGCAAAAGTCTACTAGTATAAATAAAAATTTATGCATATGATAAGATGGAAAAACTTTAGGTTTAGCAATTGATAAAGTCTACAAAACTAAAAAATAAACGTATTTGTTTGAAAGAGTGATATAATAAAACTACAAAAAATAGTACAAAATTGTTTGAAAGAATGACATGATAAAACTACAATAGTAAACAAAATTGTTTGAAAGAATGACATGATAAAAACAAAATACAGGTAAAAGTAAAAGTAGAGAATTGTTCGATAGAATGGCATAATAAAATTACAAAAAATGTAAAGAATTTTTTGAAAGGATAGCATTATAGATCGTTAATAGGTTCATGAGATTATAATTGGACGTATACTTAGCAAAGGTATATGCGTAGAGGAAAAAGAAACCTGACGTTTATAATTAGATGGAAGAACTAAAGCGTCATCAAGGTCGTCCTATATGGAATTAGTCAGTTCACTAATGAATTTTGTATAGAAGGAAATTGTAATTAATTAAAGATTGAAAGTGTGTATCATTTCCTAGGAAGGCCACCACAGACTTAACATCTACCCTGTGAGGACGACTAAGCCTAATTCTAGCCGGGAAGGCCTAAATTGGAAGCCAGTTCTGGAGTGCTGGAGGGAGGAGGGGGAGGGGGAGAAGGGGGGAGGGGGGAGGGGAAGGGGGTGGGGAAAAAAGGGGAGAAGGGGGTAGGGGGGAGGGGAAGGGGGGTGGGGAAAAAACGGACATAAACAGGCTATTAACAGGGAGAGGTCTATCCTATAAAACCTAGAATAGAAACTAGAGGCAAATGTTAATCCTTGGGCAGGTTCAGCGAGCGAAATGAGAGAACGGGTTTCGGTTACCTTTAGGAAGGCTAAGTCTGTCTAGTTTTGGATGAGGCTTCATCCTCATTGTTATGTTTCAGCTCGAGTGTTTACCTGTAGCTTTCATGCTTGTTTAGAAAGCTGTTTACGAGAAAGCGTCCGCTGCTTTTTGGAGTAATCTCTCGAATTCTTACGATAAGGTCTCCTATTATTCCTGGATGATCATTTTGCTACTTTTCAGCTCGTGGTGATTTATGAGAAGTTGCCTTAAATTTACTTATTTCAGATAAGACATCAATAAATGGAGCTATTTCGCTTATATTCTTTAAAACCACATTACGCAAACGGATTCCTAAATCTTTCAATTACATTTGACCTTTGGCACTCACCAAGACATTTTAATTTTACTTAGCATTATCAATGAAAAAAATATTATCTTATATATTTCGAATTTTTTCCTCCTAATTACTGCAATGTATTCTTCACCGTTATTCACTAACCATCCATACTGTTTTTTCCCTTGTTAGTAACGAGAACGATTAGATGAAACATCATATGAAACATCAGCTGAAACATTAGATGAAACATCAATATTAAAAAACAAAAAACAAAAAAAAACATTAGATGAAACTTCAATATACTTTCATTTATTAATTATGCAGATGACGCGCACCCGTACACTACTTACTCTAACTAATGTGTCTTTTCGATCGTTCCTATGGCTCACTGCCGCTTGCAACTGAGCCCTGAGCTCGGTTGCAAGTTGCAGAAATAATTTGGTTTACAAAAAGTGGTCTGGTTGAACTAAGATATACTTAGCTTTTGAAATGGAGAGTTGTTGATGTTACGGTCAATCTTCCTCTTTTACCTAGCTAAGAAGTAAAAGTTTGCAATCTTGCAATCGTACCTTGGTATGGATAGGAATAAAGCACGAAGGAAAGAATACTGGAAATCCTGCTATTGACTGAAATGCAGTCAAATATGAGCCTAACGCTATTTTGTAAATGACCTTTGCCATATGGACGAACCGCGCGCTAGTAGGTATCGCTGAAATGGCTAACGTATTTTCGCAAACGAACATCCCTAAAACAGGTGAATTTTTAGGCCACTACTTCTACTGCCACCACCTCCTACTACTATTCCTGGCCATGCCCTTTCTCCTCCTCCTCCTCCTCCTCCTCCTACTCTCACCTACTTGGCAAGGAGGGAAAAGAGAGCAGTTGAGATCTGAGCAGTGTTGGTAATGGCACAATTCGTCTGCTGTCCTCAAACCCCCTTTTCTTCATATCGCCTAACTTCACTCTTGGGGATATAAATCTAGGGGTTCCTCTCTTCAACCCCCTACCTCCTCCCCCCGGGCCCCCCACCTTCTCCCTTTCCCATAGGTTTTCCCCTTAAAATCCTTTACGCCTTGCCCTAACCCCAATCTACCAGAGACCTCAACTTTTTTCCAATGGGTATCCATTCCTCCCCTCTAATGTGCCCATATTAAATCTACCTATTTGTCTTTCTCCTTTCCACTCTCTCTCTCTCTCTCTCTCTCTCTCTCTCTCTCTCTCTCTCTCTCGTTTTCTTCCTCGACCGCTAATCAGGTCATAAACACGATATTTCTGTTTTATTTTTTTATATAGAAAGCGAAGGTAAAAAGCTATTGTTTTATTTCTTAAAAAAAAGGAGCGCGTCAGTGGCGTAATCGGTATGGTCTTGGCCAGCCACCTCGGTGGTCGCGAGTTCGATTCTCGGTCATTCCATTGAGGAGTTAGAGATGTGTATTTCTGGTGATGGAAGTGCACTCTCGACGTAGTTCGGAAGTCACGTAAAGCAGTTGGTCCCGTTGCTGAATAACCACTGGTTCCATGCAAAGTGAAAACGCCATGCAAACAAATTTAAAAAAAGAGATATCATGAAATAAGATGCATCATACGATAAAGAAATTAAATTTTACGAATAAACATTATGTTCGTGACATGAAGCCCGACTCGTCCGATCGATTCAGAGAGCAATGCAATACCGTGAGAACAAATCTTCAACTCACACTATTAGGCCAATGTTATTTATTGATTGATTTTTTTTTTGTGATGACACTCAGATGGGCGTGGCTTCCCAAATCTATTTCTGTCATACTGTGGAAGGAATGTCAATGGATTTCTACTTTTTAGTTTTCTGTTAAAGAAAACTACTGAGATGGATTTGTCTGTCCGTCCGCACTTTTTCTGTCCGCCTTCAGATCTTAAACACTACTGAGGCTAGAGGGCTGCAAATTGGTATGTTGATCATCCACCCTCTACTCATCAAACATACCAAATTTAATTCTATAGACACACACACACACACATATATATGTATATATATATATATATATTATATAATTATAATAAATATACATTATATATATATAAATATATATATGGTATATAATATATATAATATATATAGATATATATAGTATATATATAATTAAGTATATATATATATAATATATATATATATAAATATATATATATATATATATATATAATATACACGTATATATGTATGTATGTATGGTGCATAAACATATGTATAATTAATATAAATCAAAGAACGAAAGATCCGTCAAAACAAAACAAAAAAACCTAAGATATGGAAAACCGGCAAAGTAACGGCCCATTCACTCTACCCCCTACCCCTTCTCACCCCCCGCCCACCCCCACCCCCGTCCCCCGTCCCCCAACCAACCACACCTCCAACAACCCTCGAGCGATGTACAGCACAAACCGGCGGACATAGATTTCTGCCTCATGAATGATAAATTAAAGAAAAGCGGGGGAACCATTAAAAATTCCATTAGATGGTGACATGCTATACGACCCACATTTCACTCCAGGCGCTTATCATGTTGACAAGAACGAGACCGCCAACAGAGCACTCCCCCTCCTTCCCCACACAACACCATAGAAAGGGGCAATCAATATCCCCTCCTTGAGGAACAGCGAGCGTCGATTAGATAATATTATAATAACTAGTATATCAAGCGCGAATATTTTAACAGTTCTCTTCTCTTTTATTCATCTTCATAACTTACAGATATATGTACACACATAAATTTATGTATATATATATATATATATATACTATATATATATAATACGATATATATATATATATATATATATATATATATATATATATATATCTATATATATATATATATATATATATATATATATATATATATATATATATAGAGAGAGAGAGAGAGAGAGAGAGAGAGAGAGAGAGAGAGAGAGAGAGTCCCACCATACTTTTTCCTCCTCGATGAAAACCTATCAAAATTGAACGAGCTAAACTGTCGGCATTCGTGTACGCTGATTGTATGTGTAGGCTCCCTCCCATATTCAATTTTCCCTCAGTCTTTAGAAGCTTAAGTTGCTGTCACGCACCGTTTACTTCGGTCATGAACGAATTGGCTTCAGGTGAAAATCACTTCTGGAAGCGTATATGGGTACAATGTCTCTTGCTTAAATCCATACAGGTTTGTGGTTATATATATATATATATATATATATATATATATATATATATATATATTATATATATATATATATATATCCGGTAAATCGTTTTTATAGCTTTCTGAGATTCAGTCTGAATAAAGTTTTCTTTATACATACATATATATATACATATACATATATATATATAATATATATATATATATATATATAAATTTTATATAACATATATATATATAATTATACACAACAACACACCACAACACACATATATATATATATATATACACACACACACACACACACACACACACACACACACATATATATATATATATATATATATATATATAATGATATCTATGTATGTATATATATATATATATATATATAAGGAAAAATCTGTATGTATAAAAAACTTTATTCAAACTGAATCTCAGAAAGCTGTAAAAACGATTTATCGGATTTGCCACGAAACTCTATTTTGCTCTTTCGAGATATTTTCGTTTTTTTTTATTCCTGTTCTGAATAATTTACTGGATCTGAAAACAGAATCACTACAAGTGGCACTAGGCTTTGAAGCTGCCAAATGAGCTTTGAGAGAGAGAGAGAGAGAGAGAGAGAGAGAGAGAGAGAGAGAGAGAGAGAGAGAGAGAGAGAGAGAGAGAGAGATTCTGACGGAAAATTCCAAGTTGAATCCTGAAACAAAGGGATTTAAATCAATTTTATTTTGCGAAAATATCTTAGAAAACGAGGAAGAAATATAAGAGGCAGACAGACAGACAGACAGAAATTCTAGGGAATGAGGAAACATTATAACAACCGAGCTTTTGAGAACAAATACATTTATAAACGTGACTTGTTACCTTTGGAATTTCCTGAATTTGGATTTGGAATATAAAATCTAGGTCAGAGGCCAATTTCTGAGACATGGGAGGCCATTCAGCGCAGGAAGTTATATTGAAAGCAAAAAGGAGTAACGGGAGGAAAATCTCACAGCTGCACCATGGAAAATTGTTAGGAGAGGGTTGAGGAAAATAAGATGGAAGGAAGGTAACATGAACGGAGGTACGTTTTAAGATGCTGATTTGCTTCTAACTGAGCAACTCCTTCACGTTGATGAAGGAAGGGGTTCCCAAACTGAGGGTCTTGACCCCCAAAAGAGGTCATGAGCCTTTTTTTGGGGGGTCATGGAGGATCCAAGATTTTGAGGAAATTTTCTATGATTTTTAGGGATTTTTTTAGTTTGTATAAAAAAAGCAAGTACATGCTTCTCATTAAAATACATGAATAAGTCAGTCCTTGTTAATAAACATTAATAAATATTTTTGTTTGCTGTTATTGCTCTCTCTGCTGTGTCTTATCTTTAATTTAATGTTTAATGTATCTGCGCCATTGGAAATGAGTACATCTTCAGAAGGCTTATTAAGAGGTGGGGGTCATGGTAGGTTTATTGAAAGGGGTCACGTAGTGGAAGAGTTTGGGAACCGCTGAGTAGAATTATCCGTTCTTGTATGGCATATATGTTGAAAAACTCATTAAAGGTTTGTTTTTTAAAGCCAAGACGGTCCACTTCTTCCTTCCAATTTGGATTCCCTTTGCCACCTTGTAGCTCTCTTACAAATACTATTTCTGGCATCCCCCTTCGTGGGTCATCTACAGGTGTAATTTCTGGCATTACTGTCGCGAGGGTTTTGATGACATCCCGTTCCGACTGTATTCCCATTATAATTATTTTAAAATTGTTTCGGAAATCACGAACTCGAGGGTTAATCTGATTTGTCATCGTATATGAAGCGAATGGATATCCATTTAACATTCCGTCTTTGCTATAACAGAACTAGATTTGGGGCGCCACGCCCATCTGGGTGTCTTCACAAAAAAAAAAAAAAAAAAAAGACAGAGAGAGAAGAAAAATCAATCAATAAATAACATTGGCTTAATATTACGAGCTGAAGATTTGTTCTCAAAGTATTGCACTGCTCTCTGCATTGATCGAACGAGACAGCCTTCATGTTACGCGAATAATATTTCTTCATAAATTTGAATTTTTTTTTTCTCTGTGGCATCTCTCTTTCCTTATATCCCTTTTGCAACCAATAAAAAAATCATTCTTTACTTCGCTTTCCCAAAAAATTAAATGGAAATGTCGTGGCTATGACCTGATAAGTGGTCGAGAGAGAGAGAGAGAGAGAGAGAGAGAGAGAGAGAGAGAGAGAGCCGTGACAATAACATTCAAAAACGCCTCTCAGTTCTTCGGAGACCTTCCCTCCCTCCTCTTCCCCGTCTCCCCCTCCCCCTCCCCACCTACCACCACACCTATCGCTATTCTCCTAACCTAAATACTATGCTGGTAAAAGGAGTTCAATTTATATAACTTGTCACTATGAATCATAAAGCAGCAATTTTTTTTTTATTGGACCTCACGTCAGGTTCAACGGGGGCTTCCGGCACGCAAATGCGATTCGTACGAGTTAACGTACATCCGTACTTACGTACATACGTACCTACACAAGAGAAATTGATGGGATGATTGTGTAAAGGCCTCATTAAATCAAATGTTCAGTATTCTGTGATATTTTTAGATGAGTGTGTGGCTGTGTGTGTGTCAGTGGGGGGTTGAGTGTATTTGTGATATTTGCTCATGTGGAATCAAATTTTAATGGCGTTTAGCCTTTTAGTAAGTTCGTAGTTCTCTCTCTCTCTCTCTCTCTCTCTCTCTCTCTCTCTCTCATGAATAATTATATAATTATATGGAATTATCACATTCACTATATCGTTTCTCTTTCCTTCGTGGATTTTGTCTTTATACACACATACATACACACACACACACATATATATATAGTATATAGAAAGATAGATAGCTAAATTTGTATATATATTTGTGTGCATATAAATAAATATACAACACACTGAAGAGTGAACACGGAGAAAAAGGAGAAGAGGAGACAATAAACGCATAATTTTCTTTCTTTTTTTTAGACTCTCTGATCCTGCTGAAACATGACTGATGTATTCATCTTGACGCCCAGCACCCCCATCCCCCAACCTCTCAGCCAACCCCCCCCCCCTGCACCCCTACCCCCCGGCCAGGCCATAGAAAAAAAACAAGCGTTTCATAACCAACAACCTTGCAATAAATAACCCCATTAAAGCGGCATGTCCT
Source organism: Macrobrachium nipponense (assembly GCF_015104395.2). Classification (NCBI taxonomy): domain Eukaryota; kingdom Metazoa; phylum Arthropoda; class Malacostraca; order Decapoda; family Palaemonidae; genus Macrobrachium; species Macrobrachium nipponense. The sequence continues at coordinate 30,689,250 of NC_087221.1, read as the reverse complement.
GCAAAAAAAAAAAAAAAAAAAAAAAAAAAAAAAAAACCACCTGAAACCCCCTTTTCAACCCCAACCCAGGAGCGAGTGGAACAAACTCCTTTTTCAAGGAAGTTGGATGTTGATGAAGTGGTGGCGTGCCTCTGAGGAATAAATCGCGCCGGGATGCCAAACGCTGAAGGCGCCTCCTGGTGGAGCTTCAAATTCATCACTTAAAATGTGGCCGAGGGACTGCGGAGGGCCTGTCCCTAGCCCCTCCTAGGCTCCCCTATCCTCCATCTTCTATTCTCTATGGTAAATTCTTTCCTCTGCCATTAGCCCTCTATTACCTGACGTATGGCCTCTATCCTCTATCCTCTTGCCCTATGTCCTCTATCCATTATACTCTGTCCTATGTCCTCTATCTTCTATCCCCTGCCCTTTGTCTTTTATCCTCTATTCTATGTCCTATATCTTTTATCCCCTGCCCTTGGTCCTATATCCTCTATCTTCTATCCCCTGCCCTTTGTCCTATGTCCTCTATCCTCCATACTCTGTCCTATGTCCTCTGTCTTCTATCCCCTGCCCTTCGACCTATGTCCTCTGTCTTCTATCCCCTGCCCTTCGTCCTATGTCCTCTATCTTCTATCCCCTGCCCTTTATCCTATGTCCTCTATCCTCTATACTCTGTCCTATGCCTTCTATCTTCTATCCTCTATCCTCTGCCCTGCGTTATCTATCTTCCATCCTCTATTCTCTATCCTTTGACCTCTACCTTCCTCCTTACGAGGTGGATGTGGACATTAGATATAGGGCCCTCGTCACTCCGAAGGTCATAAACCCTCTGTCAAGGTAGGGTCGTGAGTCTATACCACAGTAGCAAGTAACCCAAGGTCATACCTGAAGTCGGGATATTTCTGCTTCCTATTTTTTTTTTTTTTTTTTCTCTCGCGTGAAATTCAGATGACAAAGGGTCATAATGGCTCATTCCATAATCTGCGAGATGGGAAGGAAAATCGATGTACAGTTGCAAAAGCTTTTATTTATTTATTTATTTTTTTTGTAAAGGTGTAGGCACCATGGATTTCCTTAATTGTAGAGGATTGCTTTTCTCAGTCGATACTATGAGCCTGGATATATTTATATATATATATATATATATATATATATAATATATATATATATATATATATATATATATATATATATATATATATATATATAGAGAGAGAGAGAGAGAGAGAGAGAGAAGAGAGAGAGAGCCACGAAGGAAAAGAAAGTGTATCAGTGGAGTACAGCTGCAAGACCTTTCGACGTCTTGTCCTTTACTGAGCAGACTGATACAGATGTGAAAGTAAGTTTACAAAAAAAAAAAAAAAAAGTTCTCCATGTGTGTTGGATTCCATGTACCTATTTTCCTTTATAATCCTTATCTGTCATTCATCCTAGCTTTCCTCGTAAACTTACTTTCATATTTTTTATCAGCCTGATTAGTAAAGGACAAGACTTCGAAAGGCCTTGCATCGATACTCCATTGTTTCAATTTCCTTTGCGGCTTTTGCTTTTATTTATATATTCATCACGTTCCAAACACACACACACACACACACACACACACACACACACATATATATATATATATATATATATATAAATTGGTTAAGGGGGGGTCTCCGCCCTCCAGCCGCCAGCCTCCCCCCCCCCCCGCCACACCCCCCCCCCCCTCCAAATTCTCCTCGCCTCCCTCGTATCTTTGATTCCATGTACGCGATTGGCCAAGGTCTGTGACGTCATGGCCGAGAAGAACTCGTGCTTTCGTCTCTAGCTATTTTTAAAAAAGATTGATTTGCTTACTCCTATAAATCATCAGTATTTGCTAAATCCCTTCGTAGCGAGTTGAAATCGATATATGTGTTTTTGTGCGAATATTAACAAAGCGGAAAAAATTAGTTTTTTCCATAAACTATGATATTTTCAAAATAAAAATAACTCAGTCGAGTATTTGTTATGGCAATCTATTGAAATTTAAAAAGCAAATTGAGAAAACTTGAAATTTTTTCCATAAAGGAAAAAAGATCGTCATGATATTTCCTATAATAATTTCTCGAGATTCAAAAAGTAAACTCTTAAATTAATAGAAACACCTACACCTACTAAACAACTCAATCTTATTTCAAATACCAACAATAATTATTATATAAATAAATAAATCTCTGGTCAACCAACTTACAAACAAAAGCTGCCTTTCAAATCTCCACGAGAGTGAAACATCGCAAGAAAGAATCATTACGTCACCGCCCTCAGCTGACGAGCTCCGGTTGACAAAACGAAAACGTGTCCAAGGTTTTTCTTGCTCCCGCTGATGAATAATTCGTCAACGATCATCACGACGAAGCAGCGGAGGGAGGGAGGGGGGCAATTTGCATTAGCCCGTCTCATAAACTGCATTTAACAACTTCCGGTCGTTAAGGACTTTGCAAACGAGCGATTAGAGGTAAATTTAACCCCCTCGACACTTTTTTTTTTTCTTTCTCTCTCTTTTTTCTTTAAATTTATTACACTGCAAACACTGCAATGATTAGACTCACAGGAGCAGGACTCTGCGAAATAAATGACTCATTGCTTCCTTTCAACAAAGAAAGCGTTTTTTTATCATTCTGCTTGATTAGCGTCCGCGAATGTCCAATAAGTGTTTTTCTTTTGTTTTTTTGTAATTTTCGCTGCTTTTTGCTGGCTGTTGTTTTCAAGAAACTAACGATTTAATGAGACAATGTTGGCGATCCAGGCAACTGTTATTCCAGGCAATCAACGCGACTTACCTACCTGAAGGGGCAATTAAAATGACTGGTTTGAGGGCGACCAGCTGCTGGAGACTGGAAAATGGTAAATAAGGACAATTAGGAGCACTTTGACAAATAGACGGAGTCAAACAGGGATAGAGGTACCTTTATCAAAACTTCCTGATCTAGTACAGTTCCCTGAGTAGTTATACATGAATGTATACCCAATAATAATAATAATAATAATAATAATAATAATAATAATAATAATATTTCGCTAAATTTTTGCAAGCAACAATAAACTTGATAGTGCTAGTACACTCAGATAGCAGACAGCTGGATCATGTTAAAATTAGCGAATCCCCTATTTTTCAAGACTATATTATACCACTTTCATTTATATATTTTGATATATGTACATTATATATGTATATACATATATATATATATATATATATACATATATATATATATATATAATATATATATATATATAGTTATATCAATAGTGGTATAATACTGTCTTGAAAAATCCAGCTTTCTACTATCTCACTGTACTGCACTATCAAGTTTACCATTGCTTCCAATAAGTTAGCAAATTGTTATTATTATCATTATTGAGTATAAATTTTTGTATAACTACCAAAATGTGTACTAAATTTATACGGCAGACTATTATTATTATTATTGTTGTTATTATGTTGAAAATAATGGCTGATCCAGCCATTATACAGGACTTTCTCAAGTCTCCTTATTGTTGATTTTTCAGTATTGCTTAGACTGGCAAACAATATGCCAATGGAATACATGTCAAAACGGTGGATTAAGGGGATAATAATTCATTATTCTGCATGAGTAATACAAGATCGATGTATCTCATACAGAATAATAATTCTTCCCTGAATCCACAGTTTTTGACATGTCGTCCACTGGCACATTGCTTGCCAGTCTAAGCAATACTGAAAAATAAAAAAAAGGTCACTCGAGAAAGTCCTGTATAAAATTAATGCCGCTGAATCTGCCATTATTGTCAACAGAAGTTGTTTACAAGAAGGTCTGCTTCCCAACTATTAATATCATTGGCAATACATTCACGTATAACTACCCAAAAGCTTACCATATTTGCAGATCACAAACTATAATGACCATGAGAAAACATTCAGAAAAGGAATTCGAAGAGACCACAAACCTTAGCCAAGGATGATCAATCTATCCTTCGCCGAAAGGCCTTTTAATCAGATCCGGAATTCTCCATAATTTCTTTCACTCTTTGTCGATCCGTGTTCCACCTTTCGTCAAATTTTCGTAGGAATCCATCCCAGGCTTTTTCAAGAAATCGTGATAATCTTCAGAAGAACAAGATAAGAAAATAACAAAATAACAAACACATCGAACAAATACGCAGAACAAAAACATAACCTCGTTGAAAGAGCTGTGGAAAAGTAATTGGTTGCTAAAAATACTTAAGCCAGTGAGTGAATAAAAGCAAAAATAGATCAGAAAGGAGAGCTAAGTGCATTGTTATTCTCTTTCCTTTGGGGACACTCATTCTGCAATAAATGAAAAGATGAATAAAAAACTAAATATAAATACAGACACACACACACACACACACAGAGCCCACTTAACTTTCAACATTGTGAGCTGGTTTGTCCACATATGTAGTCATACAACGTCTATATAATAAAAATGCAATTTGACTGTGATTATTTCAATTGCATGCAAACAACTACAGGCTACAAATAATAAACGCTATATTTACACGTACTGTTACCTGACCCTTGGCAAGCCCCGTTCTCCTCAAACCTCGTATAGGGCACCTGAAGAAGGTACATTGACCAGCAAGTCGAAAAGCCCTGCAGATTTGCCGTCTCGACCCTCTCTTACAATACCGTCATTTTTGACGGAATGAGCGCGCTAATTTATCATGTTATATACACGGTTGTTTTCTGAGTGGCAAATCGTCTTGCAGAATACTTATACATTGCTTTTTTCAAATAGGAATTCATTCTTTTCTACGAGAATTCTAAAATAATTAATTTTTCAAGATTCCAGCCGATCGCTTACTGGACCTAAGACCACATCTGTTTTTTTCTCTACACTATTATTTGTAATATATAAATTTATTTTTTGTCTTCTTTGGCTAATTCACGATTAACTGTACCGTTATTGTGTCTGATCTTAATATTGTGTCCCAGTTCTTAATCTTTGACCACCTAATTTTATCCTTTATATTATTATTTATTTATTTACTTAATTAATTTTTGTCTCTTTTGGCTAAGATATGCTGCCTCACTCCTTAGAAGTTCACGCTTAATTATGCCTCTATTGCATCCATTCCCAAGGTTTGGTCACCTCTTTTTATCCTCCATTTTATTATTTTTATTTATTTGTTTATTTTTTGTTTCCTTAAGCCAAGAAAAGACAAATAAACCTGGCATCGCTACTTAGAAATTCACGATTGATTGTGCCTCTATCGCATCTCTAGTCGTAAGTTTAAAGTCACCAAAGACACAATATCCTATTCTCGATGCTCATGAAGAATTCAGGCCCGGACAGATATCGAACTTGTGGAGGACGCTGTCATTATCATTAAAATAATTGCAATGAGTCTGGGAACAGCAACTTTTCTCCCGTTTCCAGTAATTAATGACATTATTTCGTCCACTGATGTAATTTTGGTTTAATTTTTGTTCTTTCCTACTATTGGGATTTTGCTAATTTGCCGAAATGGCTGTCTGATTGTGACCGACGACGTCCTGATAAGCGGATGATAATGATAATAATAATGCTAATATGGATAATTGCCGTCGAATTGATGTCCTTATAAGTGCGATTAACTGGTGAGGGAAAAATGACACCGTAATGGTAGTACTTGCCTATTAGAATTACAGCGAAAATACAACGGGGAGTCGATTTTATTATTGATTATGAGGAGCAGACTAGCGGTCATCTACTCCTAAAAACAACCACCCAATAGTCATCTACTTCTAAAAACTTACCACCACAACAGTCATCTACTCCTAAAAACATACCACCACAACAGTCATCTACTCCTAAAAACAACCTCGATCATCTAAGTCAAAGACAACAAAGGTCATCTACTCCCAAAACACAACAACAATGTTCGTCTACCCCCGAAACAACAACAACGATCATCTACGTCAAAAAACAATAATAATGGCCATCCACGCCCAACAATAGCAACAACAACAACGGTCATCCACTGCCAAAAATAACAGCAACGGTCATCTACGCTCAACAACAAACAAGCAATAAAATATAATCACGCAAAAACACAAAACAAAATCAACACGTACTAACAATCTGTCAACATATATTACTTTTAAATCAATAGAATTTAGTCACTACAACTGCTTGAATAATTCTGCTTGAAGACTCTATAAGGTTACAGACTTGTAGAATACAAGTTGTAATTGCCCAATCGAATACGGATTACGGAATTACGATAAATCGCGATTTGCATGACGAAGCGTATTAGTCATAAAATTGCAATCACAGAGCATCTGGCCTCGACAATGAATACAGAAGGGTTTTTGAACTAATTTCACTCTAATATTCTTCGATGAGACTGAATTATTCACGCTCGTTCATATCAAATTCATAAATTCATGTTTCGACGACCATTGATTGGCGATAAATAGATAAATTGTCTATTTCTTTTTATTTTTTTTTTTTACTTCACTTCTCTAGATAGTGATGAATGATTGATGGACACGTGACAGGGATGGTTACAGCTATTCCATAAGTCATGAATTTGACTCAAAGGAAAAAAAAAGGCCGAAAGAAATTAGAGAAGAAGAAGAAGAAGAAAAAAAAACATTCACGCGAAGGACTGAGACTGATTGGATATAGGCAAATTCTTGTTTTTGATATTTTGCTCTTTTTTTTTTTTTAACCAATTTCCTAGGGAATCTATAATCAAATGGTATTGGGTAAATGTTACAGATGGAGACAGACAGACAGAAAGAAAGGTTGCTTCAGAAGACAAATATATATAGGTATATCACACTGATGGAAAAAAGAACTGCTGATATATATATATATATATATATATATATATATATATATATATATATAAACTATATATATGTGTGTGTGTGTGTGTGTGTGTGTGTACCATATAAATACAACCCGCGCGCGCGCACACACTCACACACACACACATAAAATAACTGCCCAGTACATATGACTATGTATACAGTACATATATATATATATATATATATATATATATATATATATATATATATATGTATATATACTGTATACATAGTCATATGTACTGGGCAGTTATCTTATTCTCAACCATCATAACTTCAAAACAAATTGGCATTACAAAAATAACTTCACATGCGTCAAACAGGAGAAAATACTGACGAAAGGTGGACGCCCTTAAGCATGCACAAGTAATTGACTGGAATCCATTTTTATCTCTCTCTCTCTCTCTGTCTGTGTCTCTCTTCCTTCACGAACAACAAATCCCCCCCCCCCCCCCCCCCGCCTCTGTCTCTCTCTTTTCTCAGTCTAGCCCCATCCCCCTTCCCTCATTACTTCAAGCAAAATATGTTCCATTGATCGAAAGCTATTTCCCATTCACCTGCTTCCCCCAACTCCCTTCTTAAGGTTCTTTCCAGAGTCCCTTCGGCCCCTAGCTGCAACCCCTTTCATTCATTTTGCTATGCCTTCGTTCATATTCTTTCTTCCATCTTACTTTCCACCTTCCCCTAACAATTGATCGATATTGCAACTGCGAGGTTTTCCTCCTGTTACACCTTCCAAACCTTTCATTTCAGTTTCCCCTCTCAGCTCTGAATGACCCCATAGGCCCCAGAGCTTGGCCTCTGGCCTACATTCTATATCCTATTCAATTCCTCAAGAGACTGCTCCGTTGGAGAATTTGGGTGTATAGAGATGCTATAACTATATAAAAAAAAAATAGTCACCAAGAGTATTTGGGCGGTCAAATGATGAGTACAACACTAATAGACGAACTGATTAACAAATTGCTATCGACGTTTCAATATCCTGGCTTTGAGAGAGTCACTTACCTATGGAGTTATCAAGGCACGTAAATTACCATAGAAGTGACTTGTTTTTTTTTTCTCTTAATTAACCAATGTTAATTCATTGCGACCATCGCACTACTCGCCCTGAAATAAGAAAAAAAAAAAAAATTTAGTCTTTTTTTCAATAACATAGCGACCAGCCCACTACTCGTACTGAAAAAAAAAGAATTAGTATGTTTTTGAGTAACTAGCGACCAGTTAACTACTCTTACTCAAAAATACAGAAACGAGTGGGATGCAAACGTAGCCATACTTTGTAATTCAGATTCGACAATTGTAATTTCCTTTTTTTTTTTTTTTTTTTTTTTTTTTTTTTTTTTAACCTCTTCGCGCATACGGTAATTTGATCGAGTTATCATCGATTTGAACCGAGGCATTTACAACGTTAGAATGGAGTTCGGCGAATTATGCATAACACGTCAAGCCGCTATGAATGCAGATGCGTGCTTGCAAGCGCATATCGGCCGCATATCACGTCTCCGAATGACTGACATGCGAAGAGGGTCACAGTTTCCACATAATGGTGCATTTAGTCTCATTCGCTAACTGTGGCTTACACCCCCATTAAATCAGAGAGAACAGATCGTATTATAAATCCCAATATCATGGGAATGACCTGTGCCTTCTTCGTTTGGGAAAGATTTCAAAGAAATAAAAAATAGCTATAATAATGAAATACATGAAAGATTGTTCTGTTCAGTTCTATGTTGGCAGGAAAGATGGATCGTTACTATTACGATACTAGCGTTTGACAAACGTGACTCTTAACGTTATGACAACATATACATATATATGTATGTATGTAGTATATATATACACATATATGTACATACATACATACATACATATATATATATATATATATATATATATATATATATATATATATATATATATATAACGTTAAGAGTCGCGTCTGTCAAACGCTAGTATCGTAATCATAACGATTCATCTTTTCTGCCGACGTAGAACTGAACAGAACAATCTTTCATGTATTTCATTATTATAGATATTTATTATAAATTATTATAGATAATGAACAGACGTTTATAACAACTTCCGTTTGTTCAATATGAAGTTGACACTGGTATCGTGTTCAATTATCCCGTTTTTGTTTGTAGATGACGTTAGTAAAGGTATACAAACAACGTCTAAGAATAAATGTTAGGCGATTGTTGTTGACAAGTTGTTTACAACTGGGCGCCAATGATGGACGGCAAATACAAGCTTATAAGTTAAAATGACCCAAATATAAGATAATACTCAGCAGGTTCACAAGTAAATAAAAAAAAAAAAAAAAAAAAAGCCAAGGTATATTTATATTTAAATATAACTAAGTAAAAAAAAAGAAAAAGCAAAGGTATATGGATAATAAAATGACCCAAATATAAGATAATATTCAGCAGCTTGACAGGTAACTACGAAAAAACAAAAAATAAGAAAACAAATGCTATAAAACAAGGATCCCGCCCCCAACACTCCCTACCCCCCTTCCTTTCGACCAGTCTCGTCCACGTTCATCGAGGGAGATCTGGTGATATAGTGAAGAGTATTTCGGCGACTCAGGTTGATATATTTCCGGTTCTGGGATACGTCCCCCCCGCCCCGCCAACCTTTCCTCAATCCCCTCCCCAATCCCCCCTCCCTCTCCATCCCCCCTTCCCCCCGGACACGATTTTCACTGATGGAAACCTTTACATTGTTATCATCGCCGTATTTCATCTTAGGTAGAGTTTCGGCGCCTAAAAACACTTCTGCCATCGGGCATCGACGGAGCTGAGGAGCGGCTACCGAAATTGGTTGGGTGTGCGGCTGTCTACTACTTAAAGGTAAAGAGAGAGAGAGAGAGAGAGAGAGAGAGAGAGAGAGAGAGAGAGAGAGAGAATTTCGAAACAGTTTGAAGAAGATATAAATAATGGAATTGGAAATCTGCTAGAGGAAGCGTGTGTGTGTGTGTGTGTGTGAGAGAGAGAGAGAGAGAGAGAGAGAGAGAGAGAGAGAGAGAATTTCGATACAGTGCTAAGAAATAGAATTGGAAATCTGCTAGAGGAAACTGTGTGTGAGAGAGAGAGAGAGAGAGAGAGAGAGAGAGAGAGAGAGAGAGAGAGGGAGAGAGAGAGATAACGACTTCATAACTTGTTAAATTTTTAAGATATAAGATAGGTATTATTTAAGACACACACACAGAAACCATGACTTATGCTTACAAACCCCAATGTTTTTAGTAACGATAAAACAATCTGATTATGGAAGACTGAAGGAAAGAGAGACTTTAATTTCTTATGCATATAAATGGGTTAACTAACTTGTGATGAATTGTTGATATTGTACATTTATGCATACGCACACATGTATATACATATATATATATATATATATATATATATATATATGTATGTATGTATGTATGTATGTATGTATGTATGTATATATATATATATATATATATATATATATATATATATATATATACATAAAATTCAGCAAGTGTGAATGCGTATATCTGTCTACTGCATAATTTGTCTGGGGTTTGCAAGTCTGTCTGTCTGGCCGCCGTCTCTCTCTCTCTCTCTCTCTCTCTCTCTCGCTCTCGGTCTCTCTCTCTCTCTCTTCTCTCTCTGCCCGTTCGGTCTCACTCTTTTAGGGATCTGAAATGGTCATAGATGTCCTCAATAGACAAGAAATATCGAAACAAGACCGCCTTACCGGGTAACATATAGCTGAGAAAAACTGAAACACATTTTTTTTTATTTCTCTCTCTATTTTTTTTATGCGCCGGGCTGCGCGAGGTTTTATATCTGGGATCATCCGTTTGTGTTTTATTATCCAAAGGCTTCGATTGATATCTACATTTGTGTGGAATGCCGCTCGGGAGAACGCGCATGCGCGCGAGCATAAAATTTTGTCTATCTCCTCATTGTCCTGAGGTTCGCGTTTCGTATTTCTGTCCGCTTGAATTCATTCGTGCTTATGAGGATGCACTTTAGTCTCTGTGTATCTAGAGAGAGAGAGAGAGAGAGAGAGAGAGAGAGAGAGAGAGAGAGAGAGAAAGCGGAGGTCGGGGCCGGGGAGAATAAGTACTGCATTCACACCAAATATTTTTTTTCAAATTGCACACATTGCCTTTTCTTATCTCCAGGCGAATGCTTTTGTAATCTTCTTAAGGAATCAGAAATTTCCATTCTGTACAGTATCAGAGTATATCGAAACAATGAAGATGTTGATATTAACAGCACACGAATTTGTGAGAGAAATTCGACGTAAGTTGTGTCTTCCAAGTGGGAGGGTAACGTGTCTTCTGCATTTCAAATTTTTGAATGTGTTTTTTACCTTATCTATAAAAATGCAAAAGACATTGCAGTGCTAAATGGAAAAAAAAAACATCGATAAACAAATGGAAATCAGACCACACTGTTTTTTATACATATACATACATATACATACATACATACTACATACATACTACATATATATATATATATATATATATATATATATATATACATACACATAATATATATATATATATATATAAACGTATATATGTTTGTAAATATTTCCTTTCAGAGGGAATTCGCTAGAAGTGTGCAGCCTTCCAGATTTACAGTACGTAAGTGTTGATGGATGAGGTCGCTAAACCCGCGCCCCTTTTGCTTACTTCCAGCGCTGGGCGGGCGAGTGCAGGCGTTAGGCTGTCAGGCACGACACCCGAATTAGCTGACTGAACTATTTGTCTACTCACACACACACACACACACACACACACACACACACATATATATATACTATATATATCTATATATATATCTATATATATATATAGAATATATATATAGATCTATATATATATATCGATACTGAGATAATATATATCTATATATTAGATTATATAAGATATAATATATAATTATATATCTATTATATATATATATCTTATATATATATAATCTATAGATATATATATATGATATATATATAGCTATAGATATCTATATCTATTAAGAATATATAACTATATAGATATATATATATATAATATCTCTATATATACAATCTATAAATATATATATATATATATATATTATATATATATATATAATATATCTATAGATATTATATATATAATAGAGATAAATCTATAGAGATATAATATAGTAAACTATTATCATATTATATAAATATATGATACTATCTATCGTATTATATATAATATATCTATATATATATTATTCTATGATATTGATAATATAGATATATATCTATATATATATACCTATTATCTTCGAATCAGATATAATTAGATATAGATAGATATATAGATATATATATATATACTATATATATATATATATATAATCTATATATATAGTATATATATATATGAGTATATATATATATATATAAGAGAACCTCTGTCTCGCCATATTGAAATTTCAGAAAGAACTCGACGACACACTCGTATAAAGATTCCGCCCCCCACACCCCACCCCCCACCCGCAACAGAATTTTGCCCTCCTGCGCGTAAAGTATTTCACTTGTTTCCTCTCGAGGGAGAGAAAGGGAACGGTAAACTTCTCGGGACTGTCGGGAAATGCATAAACGCTCGACTTTATTGTCATTCGATAAAATGGCTGCCAGTGGCAAGTCTCCCTAACTTCTACCAGTGCTTGAATAAATTGCCTGTTTTCGCCTCCTGCGGCCGGTCTGGTTGTCTTCAAGCGACTGCGCTGTCTGCGCATCTACGTTGCGCTTTTGTTTGCTTTCAATCTGGTTCATTTTCCGTCCTTGGGGGCGTTTTGGGCGGTTCTCCGAAAGGCCGTTTGGCGTATGGTAATACGAAGCAGTGTGAATCATCGCTACTTAATGGGAATGGTTCTAGAGAGAGAGAGAGAGAGAGAGAGAGAGAGAGAGAGGAGAGAGAGATAATAGAATAAAATGCAATATAAACTTTAGGCCAAAAGCCAGACACCGGGACCTATGAGGTCATTCAGCTCTGAAAGAGATATTGAGGGTAAAAATATTTTAAAGGTGTAACATGAGGAAAGCCTCGCAGTTGCACCACGAAACAATTGTCACGAGAGGGTGGAAAGGAAGATTAAAAAGGAGAATATTAACGGAGGTACAGTGATGGGAATGAAGGGGTTGCAGCTACAGGCCGAAGAAAGACACTACTTTGAACGTACATTATAGATACTCAGTGATATTTTGTAGAAGATAGAAAAACACAACAGATTTAGGAAAACATAAAAATCTATAATGTTATTCAGTAATTCCTGACATCCTTCGATAAGTAAGATAAAATTTCTTTACCGAGAAGATTTACTAAATAATTATGCAAGGAAATAAAAGCACATGGAATTTACTGTAGAATATGCAGAGAAATAAATGCAGTCATCTTTGTCTCAATCCTCTCTATCCCATTCAATCACTGGTATCAAATCTCCCTCTTGTTCAGGAGTCAATCACTGCCTTCCGTGACAACCCCAGAACAAACAATGTTCTTCTGGT
>NC_087221.1:30658405-30670905 GCF_015104395.2 Macrobrachium nipponense | reverse complement strand
CTGAAGTGATATACAGTTAGATGAAGTTAAATGAAAGTGACATGTTTTCTTATCACATCGACTGAAGTTAGATGACGTCAATAATTTTTTTGTATCGTCCGCTGAGGTTGCGTGAAGTTCGATGAAGTCAACACGTTTTATCGTTTGTTAATCACGTCGGCTGAAGTTGGATGAAGTTAGATGAAATCAAGGAGCTTTTTCTTTTTTTGTCTCTTTTTCTAATGTCGGCTGACATTGGATGAAGTTAAATGAAGTTAACCAGTTTTTTCTTCTCTTTTTTTTTTTTTAAGAACGTCGGCTGAAATTGGAAGAAGTTAGATGAAGCAAAAAGTTTTTCTTTTTAAATAACGTCGGTTGAACTTGGATGAAGTTAGAGGAAGTTAGCAAGTTTCCTTTTTTTAATTATTATTATTTTTTATTTTGCTTATGTCAGCAAAAATAATTTTCGCGATGGGAGGCAAATCTCTGACAGAGGATAAAACTGACTTTTTTTTAACACAAAGCAGAGATCATATCCATAAAGGAATTTGATAAAGAAGCGGATAATTATTTTATTATCAGTGATAATCAAAATATGAATCATTATTAGTTGAATGAAAACGAAGTGAACATAGAATCGATCTTCCAATTATCAACGATAATCAAAATACGACTCATAATTAGTTGAATTAAAGATAAATGACCATAAGAATCGATCTTCCAATTATCAACGATAATCGAAATACGAATCATAATTAGTTGAATTAAAGATAGATGACCATAAGAATCGATCTTCCAATTATCAACGATGATCAAAATACGACTCATAATTAGTTGAATTAAAGAGGAATGTCCATAAGAATCGATCTTGCAATTATTAATGATAATCACAATATGAATCATAATTAGTTGAATTAAAGAGGAATGTCTATAAGAATCGATCTTGCAATTATCAACGATAATTAAAATACGAATCATAATTAGTTGAATTAAAGAGGAATGTCCATAAGAATCGATCTTGCCATTATCAACGATAATCACAATATGAATCATAATTAGTTGAATTGAAGAGGAATTACCATAGGAATCGATCTTAGCAAGGCTTTCTGTAAGAAATCACACAGAACAGCACACGACACACTCGCATGACAAAGACCCATAGAAATAAAACACAGCATGTTTTTTTTTCCTATTTTTTTTCTTTATTTCACCTGTATAGGCTCCAGGCTGCCGTATAACAAACACACAAGTGTCAATGCCACTTCATACGGCTGGTTTTCCTCGCGTTATCTGAGGGACCGATCGAAATCAATACGGAAAACAAACAAAATGGCCAAATAAGTTTTTCTCTCTTTTTTTCCGTCTCGTCTCCTTTAGTGTCGTTTGTGTGTAATTTTAGACGTCAATTTTTTTCGCCTTTCTTTTTTATTTTTTATTTCTTCCATTATTATTTAATTTATCTTATTTTCCTTTTTATTTTATATTTCTTTTATTTTTTTACTCTCATTTTCTAATCCTTCTTATTTTTCTTTTATTTTTTTTTCATTTTACCTGAGCGTTTATTTATTTTAGTTCTACCCTCATTCTTTAATCCTTTTTATTTTTTTTAATTACTTTAATATTTCTTTTTTTCATTTTACCAGAGCGTTTGTAAGTGCGTGTCAAATTATTTCTTTTCCTTTTTTTCTATCGACTGTGAGTGTTCCTTTTTTTTTTTTTTTTTTTTTTTTTTTTTTTTTGCTGAGCGTAATTATGTTTTATTATAAGCTGTCAGTGTGACAACGTCCATTCTCTCTCCTTTATTATAGGTTTCTCGCCGTCACTCTAAATAACGGCTTTATCGTTCAGTTATTTTATAATTCTATTTTCAATTTCATTTCATAATTTCTAAATTTTATTTCATTTTCTATTTAATAATTTTATCATCCATAAATTGAAATTATTTATTTCATATTTTTGTAATTTATAATTTATTTCCCATTTCAGTTTTATAATTTATGATTTATTTTCCATTTTATAATTCCATAATTTGTAAATTATAATTCATTTTCCAATTGATCATTTTATTATTCAGAAATTAAAATTCATTTTCTGTCACATAACTTTATTTTTATATTGGCCTATTTCGTTAATGAAATTGATTTTCGAGAAATGGCAGGAGCACAATGTAACTTTAGATAGTATGTGATCAGGCATTCATGACAATTAAATTCATACGCCTTAATATTCGGAATAAAACAAATTGTACCTTAACTGCATTTATCAATTCAAGCCTACATTTTTCTAAACAGTCTTTTTAATAAGTAACCCTTCAACTGCTTTCTCATATACGACAATCAAAGATCTACCGGCCGCTTTTTGTATCCAGTATTGATGCCAAAATAAATAAATAAATAAATAAAGAAATTAACATAATAGGTAATTGCAGGGCTAATGAGTATAGAAAGAGGCAATACTTTTATGATTGAAAATAATTGTCTAAAAGTCCGTTTTCGCATTGTGAACCAACACTGTTACGTATTATGTTTATTTATTTCTTCGTTCTACCCTCAAATGCGTTTTTTCAGCCTCACGTCTACTTGGTTCTACCCTTGTCTTCTGCAATGTCCCATATGCCCTCCCCCTCTGCCCTCCCCCCCCTCCCCCCCCACCCCCAACCCCTCTCTCTCTCTCTCTCCTAAACTTCGTACATTATCTCCATCATACATACGCACTCTCTCTCTTTCCTAAGCTTCATACATCACCTCTCTTTCTCTCTCTCCTGAACTTCATACCTATACTTCACCATTCCCTCTCTCCCCTAAACTTCATATACAATTTTCATCATACTTCCCCCCCCCCCCCCCCCCCCCCCCCCCCACCCCCCCCCCCCCCCCCCCCCCACTCTCTCTCTCTCTCTCTCTCTCTCTCTCTCTCTCTCTCTCTCTCTCTCCTAAACTTCATACCTCACCTTCATCATTCTCTCTCCCTCTCTCTCCACCCCTTTCGCTCTCCTAAACTTCATGCATCACCTCCAACCTCTCTCTCTCTCTCTCTCTCTCTCTCTCCAGCGTCGCCTTCTTTCCTGCGTCCACCTTGGTTGAAAGGCAGGAAAATTTACTGGTGTTCCGATCGTCTTAAACGATGGATTTATGTTCTCCTTCTCCCAAATTGTTTCATTCTTTAGTGTCACGTCTCACATATCCGAATATTATTTTCATCTGTCAGTCCCTTCTTAACCGAATATATCATATTGGGAACCGTTATTTGGAGGAGATGATGGGGGGACAGCGCCCCCCCCCCCCCCAAAGCCGGAACCTGCAGCTGGTGGTGGTGGTGAGAAATGTTCCCTTGTGTGTATTTTTGTGTGTGTGTTTGAGTGTGTATGTAAATGTTTATCTGGCTTTATTTTTAATCTGTCGAATATTGCAACTTTTTATACACACCCATTTATATTATATATATATATATATATCAATATATATATATATATATATATACATATATATATATCTATATAGATATATATTATATATATCATATCTATAGATATATATATATATATATATATATATATCTATATAGATATATATATATATATATATATATATATATATATCTATATCTATGTAATTATATAATAATATTATATATATATATTATAATTAGAATATAGATAATATATATATATATATATATATTATAGATATATATATATATCTAATATATATATACATAATATATATATATATATAATTATATATTATGTATGTTGTATAATATATATACGAGTATATATGTTTTTGTGTATATACAACATAATGTATGTACATTATATATAGGTACATATATTTACATATATATGTATATATATTAGTTACGCCAGCACGGTAACCTATCACAACACACGCAAAATTTACATTTTGCCTGACTATATGTAATTCAATACATATAAAAAAAAGATGATACGCATACCCATTGTATAATACATTTGCTTGAATATATATATATATTTATATACATATATATATATATTATATATGTATGTATATATACATAACGTTAGTTATTTATAAATTTCCACAAGCCATTAAGAACTTTCATACATTCCTATGTATATAATATAAATATTATATTTTTTTATCATCCATCCCTGACCATCGTTTTTGTGACTCCCTTATGATCATAATCACTGTATAACATCACTTTAGTATTGATAGAGAGGGGAACTGCAAAAAAATAATAAATAAAAAAATTTAAGCAAAGACTTCTGAAGGAAGCTATAGCTAAGGTGGAATGCCGAATAAAGAGAGAGAGAGAGAGAGAGAGAGAGAGATGAGGGAGAGATAAGGAGAGAGTAGAGAGAAGAGAGAAAGAGTGAGAGAGAGAGAGAGAGAGAGAGAGAGAGAGAGAGAGAGAGGGTGGGGGTTCGGTGACAAGGGAGCTAGTTACAAGGCAAAAGGCAAAGAGTCGCCAGACTTTCAGAATTTCCATTTTTGACAAAATCTTTTAATAGCAATGGAAAACTCGTATTGTCCTACTGTACGGCACTCTACAGCCATAAAGAAAAACGAATTCTCCGGAAGGGGCTTTCGAAAAGAAAGGAACTTCGTCAGGAAGATTTCGGGGATTCAGTTTTATGTTTGGAATGGACCGCCACTTGACGAGCTTGGGGTTTTTATTTACTAATTTTTTTTTTGCTCCTCTTTTTGTGTTGCTTGGAAAATGTGACAGAAACTGCATATGTACAAGCCTTTTCAATCATTGATAATGACGCCATTATTATAATTGATTTATTTATTTTTACATTGTTTTTTTTAATCTGAAATATAAAATGAAATGTATATGTACACTTTTCAATAATTGATAATGACCATTACTATAATTTATTTGTTTACTTGTACATTGTTTTTTATCTGAAATATAAAATGAATTGTATGTGTACACTTTTCAATCATTGATAATGGCCATTATTATAACTTATTTGTTTATTTGTACATTTTCTTTCTATCTGAAATATAAAATGAATTGTATGTGTACACTTTTCAATCATTGATAATGACCATTATTATAATTTATTTGTACATTTCTTTTCCTGCGAAATATAAAAGAAATTGTGTACTACACGATTTTTCAATCATTGATAATGATAATTTTCATAACTTATTTATTGTCTTTCTTTCCATGGGATAGAAGCTGTAGTATAAGTACAAAACTTTCAATCATGGTTACTGATCCCTATGGGAATTTATTTGTACATTTTTTTTCGTGTGAAATGTGACATAAGCTATATATATGTACAATCCTTTTCAATAATTCGTAATGATCATCATTATAATTTTTATTTATTTATTTTTGCGTGTGAATATGAAAGAAATTGTAAGCATACTTGCCTTTCCATTCATTGACAATAATCACCGTTATTATTTTTATTTTCATGATGGGATATGAAATTTAGGCTAAAGGCAAAGCGCTGGGCCCTATGAGGTCAATCAGCACTGAAAATAATGTCGAAACAATTATTAGGAGAAGGTAGAGAGTAAGATGAAAGAAAAACGATAAATAAATGGAGGTAGAATCAAAAGAGCAGAAGGGACGCTGCAAAGAGCAACCTTAAGTAATGTCTGCAGTGCTCCACTTGAGGTTCACTGACAGCACTACTTATCTCTTTACAGGAAACTCATAATCAGACATGTCCAATTGAAATCCAAAACTGTTGAAATTTATGCCTAAATAACATCATCTGAAACCATAAAGAACCGAGCTCTTTAACTAACAAAATATCATGAGATTCCGCAAAAAAAAAAAAAAAATAATAAATAAATAAAAAATAAAAAATGAAAAAAAAATTTCTTTGGTGCAATCGAGTATTCTGTACAGCGTATAATGCTGTATGAAACTCGATCTGCTGCAGTACGAAACTTTCAGCCGAGAGCCCAAGACCAGGCAGCACTCAAGTGTTCGTCAGATGCAGTCAAGTGAAGGTGCGTCGCCGGCTGACACTACTAGCAGTGCCAGACGCACGATCCATGGCTATACTTATCCTTTAATAAAAACAAAACTATTGAGGCTAGAGGGCTGCAATTTCGCATTTTTGTTGATTGTAGGTGGATAACCAACATACTAATGTGCAGCTCTTGAGTTTGGGTAAATTTTATGATCTGAGGGCGGACAGAAAAAGTGCGGCCAGACAGAAAAACCCATATCAATAGTTTACTTTAAAAGAAGACTAAAACTCATACAAACGACTATCTGCATCAGCCAGTTACACATCCGTAGTGTAAGGTGTGGGTTTAGCAATTTCATCCCAAAAACACGCGATGAGAATCGTGCGACTGACACACTAAACCTTCCCCTTTCCGAAGGGAAGGACGAACTTGAACAGCAATGGGTTTGGTCAATCAGCGGTTGGGTGACTGGCTGGAAATGCTATAGATGACGTCGGCACATTAGCCCACTGAAAATCCATTAGGAAGCGTAAGGGTAACATAATATATATATATATATATATATATATATATATATATATATATATATATATATACACACAGATATATATATATATATATATATATATATAATATACATATATATGTATATATATTATATATATATATATATATATATATATATATATATATATATATATATATATATTATATATATATCTGTGTGTGTGTGTCTGTCCCCACCACTCAAATATCTCCGAGTATTCCAAATCCATATCGAATATAGTCAAAAATTTGCCGGACATTTGAAGAGGCGTTCTCCTTCCGTCGTCATTCAGCGGAAACTTGGAAGAACGTGGCGTCCCGATTCCTCTTCTTCTTCTTCTTCTTCTTCTTCTTCTTCTTCTTCTTCTTCTCCTCCTTCTTCTTCGGACTGACTGTCCTCTTTCTACAGCCTTCCACGACTTCTCATTTCCCATTTAAAGCACCATAAATACAAACCGCGTTCGGCCCGCTGCGGTCATTTCAGTAAAAGATCGCTCATTTCTCTACTCTAACGGTCATTTCTTCTCCATAACGTCTCCCCAAGAGTTGCAGTAATGCCCTGGGATCCAAGTCATTTGATAAATATTCAGGGAGGCCGTTTGTATGTAAAACGCCTTGAAAAAGATGCAGAGCGGGAGACTCGGGCTTTCGTCGTTTGAATGGAGGGATTTGAGATGTTGCCTACACAGAGAGAGAGAGAGAGAGAGAGAGAGAGAGAGAGAGAGAGAGAGAGAGAGAGAGAGAGGAAATATATATATATCGGTTATTTTACGTGGTGGAGCGAAAGGAAAACTAGGATGACAGACGGCAAGGGATTGAGTTTGGGCAATTTTCCTATCATTGTAGAGATGATCTCTCTCTCTCTCTCTCTCTCTCTCTCTCACACACACACACACACACACTCACAGACACACACACAGAATGAATAACCATTTTATATGGTCGGTTTCATTTGGAATAAAGAAACTGATATGAAATCGCTTTGAACAAAAGTATTTCTTTATTTCGAATTTGAGCAGAGAGAGAGAGAGAGAGAGAGAGAGAGAGAGAGAGAGAGAGAGAGAGAGAGAGAGAGAGAACGAATAGACATTTTAGATGGTCGATTTCATTATGGATAAGAGAACTGATATGAAATTATTTTAAACAAAAGTAATACTTTACTACGAATCAGAGCGGAGAAATTACTATTAATTTCCAGCCCAGTTATCAGCTGGAATTGATTCCATACATATGATAAAGGAAAAGCTGTCAATTACTTCTGATTTAAAAAAATATATATAAATAAATAATCTAAGGGAAAACTGACCATCCAAATAATGGAAAGAGATGTAGGATGAATTATAATAATTTTGAGGAAATTAAGATTTTTAGCAGTCAAGGATATACTATATTGTAGCCATTTTCGGACATCTCGTATCCTTTTCGTGTGGAAAGTACTGTTAATTGAATAAATTCACACCGAAGGAGGTTATCATAAATATACGTAATTAAATGAAGAAACGTTTGACACAAGAATGTGGTTTGGAATTCATATCAGCTACATGGAAAAGGTTCACCTTCATCCAAAGGAAGACAAAGACCAGTAAAATATTCTCTTTTCAAGATCGAGGACTCCTAACCCTTTTCCCAGAAACGAAAAAAGAAACTTAATATATATTTATATATTAAAGAGACGAATGTGGAACAAATACCCATCCAAATACCCAATATTGCTAACTGGTCCTTCTGCCCTGCGGAATGTTTGTTTAGATGTTTACGAAGTACGTACACTATAATAAATTATATATTATTGATATGAAGCTCGGAAGTATTATGGCTACAATAAATATATTCAGTATCTCGTTCTCTGTGGGCAGGAGAGAGAAAGTGATAAATAAAAAGGCTTATTAATGAACAAGTTGGATTTAGAAAATGCAACTTGTTCATTAATAAGCTTATGCTGAGACACTGGAGAGTAAAAAATCTAAAATCCCCTTCTAATGGCTTTTGTTACAAGAATGTCTTATGGATGGTCTCACGTCCTTATGACATTCCAGGTACACATGTAAAGCCAACTAAAATTATCCATGAACGAACTAGATGCAAATGCCAAGATAATGCTGACGGAGGTCTTCCAAAGTGAAGTTGCGGTAAATAGTGCAGTGCCGCAGGGGAATGATCTGTCACCTCGAATGTTTGCCCTTCTCGGGGATTTTATAATAAAAAAACAATTATCTGGGACTGGATGCGAAGAAATAGGCTGGATTTATGATAGAAACTTGACAGGTTCTCCGCATCTTGCTGTCCAACCTCTCCAACTCTCTCTTTTCAGTCGAAAATGCCCCATTGCTTCGCTTGACAGACTAAATTTCATAAAATCAAGCAAATAAAAAAAAAAATCGGTACTGGACAGTTATTATCGAAATACAAAGTCCCACGATACTTTGGTGGCGATGAGTGACAAAACTACCAGTCCTGTGATAGTCCAAAGTCACCCCAAATCATCCCAAATCACCCAGAAGTCACCCCTCAAGATGTCCGTCCGTTCGCGAACATATAAACGAAGAGCTACAAAAAAAAAAAAAAAAAAAAAAAAAAAAAAAAAAAAAAAAAAAAAAGTAAAAAAAAAAAAAAAAAAAAAAAAAAAAAAAAAAAAAAAAAATTGGGGGGGGGGAGGGTGGGGGTGGGGGGGGGGGGGGGGGGGGGGGGGGAAGGCTTTAGTGTGCATTTTATTCGCCCAGAGCAAAGGTTTTAGCATCTCTTTGAGTAGGCCATAAATTTCAAAGAAAGCGATCTGGGCAGTTACGGAAGGATGGTCCGGGAACTCACGGTCGTTTCTCTTTCCTTGTTAACGCCGTAGATTTCATCTGTGAGTAGATAATGCAGGACTACAGTTGTTGTAGTTGTTGGTGTTGTAGCCATTCTTGTTGATTTATTCGTTTCCCAGCTCCGTGCTTCATCTTCTTCTTCGTCTTCTTCTTCTTCTTATCTCGAAAATGGAAGAGCGCTCACTGGCGAATGAAACTCAAAATATTTCGCATCTGAAAATGCACCACAACGATTGCAGAGGGGCAAAACATATTTCAATCGCGCGTCTGCATACTAATGAAGCTGCAACAACACCAACAGAAGAACAACAACAACAACAACAGCCATTCTGCAAAGGCGATGCTTCACCGAGAACCAGCCCAACAAATAGTTTGGTTATCTCAGCTCCCGAGACGTTGCAAACAATAAAGCATTTTCATGCGGGTATAAATGAAGCAGTGATGTTCCTCATGTTTCTCTCCTCTCGTGGCCCTGGTCCAAGAAGCATTACGCGTGATGGGGATCCAGAATGCACCAAATTTCATTAACACTCAAGCCCTCTTCTATAATAGGTCTAGTAAAGGTGTCTACCCAGTTTGAAGGTAATAGATAGATACACACACTCAAACGCACCAAGATTGGTGCAAGTTGCCATCAAACCCCCTACAATTTTCTCAAACTCTTGGAACCATGACAGCCCCTCCCTCCTTTCTCCCCCCCCCCTCCTTCCCCTACCCATCAACTACCTTTCCCCATAATATAACCCTTGGAGGACCAAGCCCCCACTCCCCATCGACCAACAACCCACCCCTTCCGAAACCCGAGACCTTCCAAGGCCCTAGACTAACCCCCCCACCGTTCCAGAAGCCAGCCAGCGGAGAGATGTTTATAAGTTCGTCGGGATGTATGCAAATTAACTGTAAATGGACTCTCAACAACAACTAGCCGCTTCCGATCAAGATATGGAGCCATTAAGAAACTCGGCGTGATTTATTCGATCTCTTTAGGGGAACTTGAAGAAGACGCTCGCCGAGCGTGGAAAGTTACCGGGATCATGTGATAACATAATTCTGGACTCTCTTCTAAACCTTTTCAGCTCGAACGTATAACCTTGATGTATGAATTTTTGCTCCCTCCAGCTGAACGTGAGATAATCATTCATCATTTTTTTCACCCTTCACTATTACCATATACTCGAAATACGTTTAGTTGGTGGGGGCTGATGAGCGAGGCTTCGCTATACCGGGGTTCATTATATTCCCAGGGCCAAATTATGTGTAGATATAAGTTCATAAGACGCAATAAACAAGATTTCCCTCCGCTCCGCCGGATAAATTGTTTTGAGTCTTTAGCCGTATTTCAACCTACGAGAGATATCATCTTATCGTGCCCTGGTCTATAAATATCTTTAGCATAAGAACCTTTCTTACAAGTCTGGCTAAAATGTTGCATTTATTTTTCGGTTACATAATTTTCCATAAGGAGTGGATTACGTTTACAGCAAATGTTTACAAATCTAATTAAAATATTTTTGATTTTAAAGATAATTACTTCCAATGGACAAAAATCCAGAGACTATACCGCTCCATGTTTACGTGACAGCTTTATACAAGTAACCCTATTATATATATATGAGGGTAGTAGCATCAGTTTTACAAGTAAAAGTAATTAGACACCGATGCAGTCATCAAATAAAAATATCAGAATTTAGGGTGTTGTTTATCTAAAAGGAGAAACAGTGATAAGTATGCCGCTGTATAACTTGATATAAAAACTGAGGCCATAGTCTCTTTTACCTTAGAAAGCCACATATGCGTGTATAATTATTATTATTATTATTATTATCATTATTATTATTATTATTATTATTGGAGAAACAAATCCACAGTTATGTAAATGTACATATATTTCAGTTTAAAAACAGCAAAGATAGCTTTCGGGAATCTGTACGGTTCACCTCAATTATTATTATTATTATTATTATTATTATTATTATTATTATTATTATTATTATTATTATATGCACGTATGTGGGCAAACAAAATTATTATTAATTATTAAACATGTATTTGCGGCTTTTACAGCTAAAAGAAGCACATGATTTAACAGGTGAAACTTTTTAAAGACAAAATTTCTCCTCAAGTCTTGACAGTTAAGTTACTCGAATGAAGTGAAATTGAACAAGATCTATAAATGAAGAACAAAACCTAATGAATATAATTTCTTATATCGACTGACTTGGACTATAACGATCGATATTTTTCCCTTAATTTCCACATCAATTGACGGCTTTTCGTTCATACTAATTTACGTAAACGAATACCTAAGATTATATATTAAGTTAGGATCCACCTGAAAAAGAAAGTGAATATACACAGGCAACAACACTGCCTTACCAAAAGCTGCCAATCTTTTAGTCTAAAACGTTGCGGTAATTTGAGTAATTGAACTTTGGAAAATCTAGATTTAGTAAAGAACCCTAGGATGAAGTATTTATTGAGACTAATTAAAATGAGAAAACGAATAAATATAATATAATTTTGTACGTGGAACGATACGCCATTGCTGCACATAGTCCTATGAGAATTGAGGCGCCAGTTTACTAGAAGTAGAAAAAAAAAAAAAAAAAACAATCGAGCAGTCGATAAACATTTAGAGGCAAGGACGTGCGTGCGTGTGTCTGTTTCTCCATTTGTCCAATACACACACGCACACGCAGACACACACACACTCCAGTAACTGCCAGAAGTGAAGTGAACCGCCTGTTTTACAGGGTTTCCTTGCGTGCGCTGACGCCACGCACCACTTTTAATGAGGGGGTAAAATCAACAGCCATGGTGTCATAAGGTCGGAGCTCCATCGGAGCCACCGGGGGAGGGAGCCGGGAGACAATGGTACAAGTATGGTAGTGGACAAGTATTGGAGGGGGTCAGGGAACGTCCCTGGACTGAAGGGGAGTGAGGGAGAGTGAGGAGGGACCGGCATTTCATTACTGAGGACCCAATTTCACACTCCAAACCAATGTTCGTTTGGTCTGCAAATACACATCTCGCTTTTAATTGGAGACTGGATGAAGAAATTTCGGGGATGGCAATTCAGTCCCAGTAAGATTTCTCCTGTTTTATCTCTCTCTCTCTCTCTCTCTCTCTCTCTCTCTCTCTCTCTCTCTGATGAGTGACGGTGTTTGACCTCCATAGTGATGGCTGTAGCACGTCTGCAAGTCTTCAGCTTGCATTTATTAGCGTAGGCCTATATATTTTA
>NC_087221.1:30613405-30645905 GCF_015104395.2 Macrobrachium nipponense | reverse complement strand
AAGAGGCAGATATACAGACACACAATCAAACAGGCGGGCATACAAAAACAGGCAGATATACAGACACACAACCAGACAGGCAGGCATATAAAAACCAGGCAGATATAGATACAATCAGACAGGCAGGCATACGAAAACTATACAGACACAAACCAAATAGGCAGGCATACAAAAACAGACAGATATAAAGACACAACCAGACAGGAAGGCATACAAAAACAGAGAGATATAAAGACACAACCAACGGAAGGCATCAAAAAGGCATAGCACAGAGAGGATATAGATACACCGACAGGCAGGCATACAAAAAAACAGGACAGATTATAAAGCACAAGACAGGAAGGCATACAAAAAACAGGCAGATATACAGACACACAATCAGAGATGCAGGCATGCAAAAACAGACAGATATAGACACACAATCAATGAAGCAGGCATAAAAAACAGCAAATATACACACTCACAATCAGAGAGGCAGGAACACCAAATATAGGCAGATATAGACACAATCAGAGAAGCAGGCAGATATACTTGCATACAGACAGAGAAGCAGGCAGTTTTGGAAATAGGCATACATGAACACAAAACAGAAAGGAATGTTAGATCTATACAGGTACACAGATAAAGAACACGCTAAGAGGCGTCCATTCAAAGGTGTCTAGAACCAAACCAAGGATCGTCTGACTTTGTATGAAAGGTTGATAATAAAAAACATTATTTCATCCCTCTACACCAACATGCCATTGAAGGTATAATTTGATTTTGACGTAAACGCATCAGGGCCTTCATTTGCCTTGTTTTCGTCGAGTAGAGAGGAGAGAGAGAGAGAGAGAGAGAGAGAGAGAGTCATTCTTCCGGACAACAATGACCCGGGCATATGTATCAGTTTCGGCAGATGATGGTCATCAACCAACTGGCAAAGGTGAGAGACGTGGGCGCGGCAGGGGATGCAAGGAGGGAGGGATACACTAAAATGATGATGGAAGGATGCTGGGCGAGGGGGAGGGGGAGGGAGGGAGGAGGAGAGACATAGAGGGGGAAATATGAGAGCGCTCCAATTCCGAATTTCTGAGGCTTCTTGGAAAAACCGAGCTCGATTCCATCTTATGGTCGCCTATCATTCACCATCTTTGGCTCTGCATGTTTCTTGTGTCTGTTTCTTCCTCCAGGAATCTCGTTTTTCTCATGTTGCAATGTTTTTTGCGGGGGAGAGGGTGGGGGAAGGGGGGGGAGGGGAGTGTGGGGCAACTTGCATGGAAGAATTTGCCTTTTTCTATAATTTTGCTTTTCTTTTTTTCTGCATTTGAATGCAAATGGCTAAACATTCATGCATATGGAGCGGAGGACTGATTATATTTTTGTTGCAGGAGCTAGACCTCTTTCCATCCAATTCTTTTTTTTATTATTGCAGGTTATTTTTTTTTCAGCGCCAATGACCTTGCAGTTATGACGCCAGATAAATGTTAACCAATCAAGCAATCACCGTAGGATTCCAGGATGTCTGTATTTAGGGAATCTCAAGTTGAAAGGAACTCATTGCTGAATGAATATCCTGTTATTCTTAAAAGCAAAAAAATTTTGTATTACATCGGACAACTATCACTCTCTGCCAAATTTTTTACCTGGTGCAATAATACTTTCTAAAAAAAAAAAAAAAGTTTATCCAACCATTCTCTGATGGGATGTATTGGTGTTTACCTGGATCTCCTTAGCTGTTTATTTTCCTTCCGCCTGAGGAGACCTTTGCAAGGACTGAATATTTCTTGGAAAATGATCTCACGCAGCGTCTCATGAATTTTCCTTCGAAGATTGCGAAGCACCATTGCCGAATGCAACCTATTGAATGAACAAAGGCTGTAATTTCTAAAGACGTTGTTTGGATACAGCGTAGTTTATGTCGCAATCTTATTGCTAATTCCGTCCGTAACAGCAAATGCAGATTATTTGCAAAACTTTTTATTTTATCTTCGCCAAAAGGGGTTATGGACGTCTGTCCGTCTGTCCCTCCATACAGGATAATAAGTCCACATCGAGAGAGTTAGACGTATTAAGCAAATAATTATGAGGTATTTTATTAGTTTTTTATTATCATTTTGTCTACTTTCTGAAATGAAAATAACTGCCGTGCGTTACAATGTGCATAATAGCATTTCTCATCCATGTCATTTTACAATAGTGAAAGATACGAACAAGAGTAAAGTATCTCTCTCTCTCTCTCTCTCTCTCTCTCTCTCTCTCTCTCTCTCTCTTAAAACGGTCAGTTTTGAAAGAAAGGCTAGAAAATATGGCATAATAAGGTCGTGGGTTGCCATAGTAACCAGTCAGATACTTAGATCCGGGTGAGAAAAAAAATAATTTACAGAAGGAACAACATTGGTATTACGACTTTTAGATGTATCCAGAGACGTGTTAATCTTGGTAAAATACTTACAAAAAAATTAACCAAGTTAATTTCAAATAGAGTTAAATAAAAACCTTAAAGAGCTGGATCTAAAAAGTATCATGATTTTACATTTATCTCTAGATTGAGTATTCCTGCAAAACACTCAGCAATTTCACTGCATGAAGAAATAAAAAAAGAATCATGAAGTCTCATTACTCCTAACAAACTGCTAAAACAATTTCTAAAAAACATTGCCTTAATAAAAGTAAAAGACAAATTAAAAAAAATATTACAGGTTGCTACACTAATCTCAAGACTCAATCATTTTAAGAATTCATTTCCAAGTTTGATTGACCTAGAAATCAGCCAATAATCCATTATTCCCGTCTCGTAAGTTTCTCTTTACCTGCGTTCTACACTTTTGCATTTCTGAGGCTGCCTCATTCCCCTGAAGGCACTGATAATGCAGAATTTGAGCAAGGACTGATTAAACCATTTTTAGTTACGGCGAATGTTTTTGTGTAAGAAATATAACATTGAATTTAAGTAATATTACGAGGGGTCTCTACTTGGATGAGTTACGGCTGATAAAAGTTGATCACTCGAACTGAAGGAGATAGATCTGCTTTTTTTCTTTTCTAATAATTGATCTCTTCTTTCTGTATTTCCAATTATGTTCTGTTACTTCTGCCAAATGAAGACCATATTCTTTGGAAGCTTAAATTTCAATTTAAGGGCCTCCTGGGCTTGTTCTATGTCAATAGGGTTCATCTTCTGAATAATAATGAATAATAATAATAATAATAATAACTTAAAATTGAATAATAATAATTATAATGTTAAAATTGCTGCTCAACGGCATTAATCTTGTAGAGGTTCAAGGAACCTCTACAGGATTAATGCCGCTGAACAGCAATAATATAATAATAATAATAATAATAATAATATAATAATAATAGTTGCATTCCTTTCTCTCTTAAATCGAGCCACCTGTTGTCAGTCACTAGAACCACCTTGGTTCCATTTTGGGAAGAATCAAGGGTTATGTTATGCGTAACAATACAAACGAAGACACAAATGGATTCAGAAACAGCAGCATCCCTAGGAGAGGTAATAACACTTTTTTATTTCCTTGCATTCATTTCATTTAATACAAAATGAATGACGGTGATTTCGAATGGACTCCTTTTGAATGAGAGTCAAGATGAAAAGATATATTTTCACTTTAAAGAAATCAAGATTTTTTCGTAACGAAACAATACTTGTTCCTTATTTTCACAAGTTTTTTTTTTATATAAAAAGAGAAAGAAAATAATACACCAAGTATAGGTAAAAAGAACAACCACGCGAGTATAGAGTTGGGGGGGAGGGGGGGAGGGGGGTGGGGGTAGGGGTGGCAACCCAAGCTATCACAGAAACCATCGTATTTCTGGAGTTTGAACTTATAAGACAAAGTTTGGCCAAAATTTCATTTCCCCCTGAGAATCAGTGACGTGATAGCGAGTTTTCAACCTCATAGGAAATTCCACGGCTGAGGGTGGCCAAAAAAGGGGGGCTGGGAGGGTTGGAGGGAGGGGGTCGCAGGTTGAACTGGAAGGAAGGAAGGGGAGAGGAGAAAGGGGGGACGGGCGGAATTGAAAAGGGAAGGGAATCTACGGTACCACTTTCTTCCATTCCATACCGTCACCTCCTTGTTTGAAGCGGATGGGAAATGACGTAATTCGATAATAGGGAAAACCAGTAGGGTGATGATTCATTCTCTTTCATTTCACTAAAGAAAAAAAACTTGTATTTTTATCATTTAGATGAAAAAAGTTTTATTCTCTTATTTCAATAAACAAAAAATTATATATTTTTCATTTTAATATAAAAAAGTTGTTTTTTTTGCAATACAGAAAAAAGTTCTATTTTTATCTTTTCAATAAAGAGAAAACTTTAAGTCATATTTTTATCCTTTCAATAAAACTTATACTATTTTATTGCTATAAAGAAAAGTTATATTGTTATAATATCAATAAATAAAAAAGTTTTATTTTTTTATTTCAATAAAGAAAAATGTTGTATTTTTTATTTCAATAAATAAAAGTTATAATAAAGAAAAAATGTATAATATTTTTTTCAATAACGAAAAAGGTTATCTTTTTTATTTCACTAAAAAAAGTTATATCTTTAAAATTCAAATGAAGAGAAAACTTAATGTATTCATCTAAATAAAGAAAAGTTATATTTTTTTACTTCAATAAAGAAAAGCTATATATTTTTTTACTTCAATAAAAAGAAATGTTATATTTTTTTTCATTTCAATAAAGAAAACATTTATATTTTTTCATTTCAATAAAGAAAATCGTTACATTTTTATCATTTCAATAAAGAGAAAAGTTATATTTTTTATTTCAATAAAGAAAACAGCTACATTTTTCTAATTTAAATAAAGAGAAAAGCTGTATTTTTTCATTTCACTAAAGAAAAAAGTAACTTTTTTTTTCATTTCAGGTAATAAGCAAAGTAATGTTTTATTTCAGTAAACAGAAAAGTTATATTTTTCATTTCAATAAACAAAAAAGTTATATCTTTTATTTATTTTACATTAATCTGTGCCTTAATAACAAGCCTCTATGCTCTAATCAAATACTTAAGAGCATTTCGGACAAACCAAATTTTAAATACCTGAACAAAGCGGTAGTTTATAATTCCTTACAGTACGGCTGCGTTCAGTATAAAGGTTTAATAAAAAAAGCTATAATTTATAGCTTTTGTTTTGCATTAATGCAAGCCTTCATAATACGCCTGTATGTTCTAATAAAATATTCATCGATATTTCGGGCAAACCATACTGTAAAGTAACTAACCACACCCATAGTCTAAAGAGTTACATTGTCAGCAAAACGAAACTTATTTAACACGTTTGGCAGTAGCATTTACTCTCTCTCTCTCTTTTATTATTTTTTTTATGTCGTGCAGCCCTGAAATAGCTGAGGGAATAATATATTACTCGTTGCATTTGTACATCTTTTTATTTGTTTATGGTTGCTGTGAATGTAAATAACTAAAGCAAGATATATGTAATATGTACTTAATACAAACTTTCACATATTCCGAATCACATATACATATGGATATATATAATGTTTATGAATAAACAACTAAATAAATATGTATATATATATAAACGTATATATATATATATATATATATATATATATAAGTGTGTGGATCTTGTGGTTGTGTGTGTGTGTGTGTGTGTATGTATATCAATATACGAATGAGAAAAGATATGAGATATATCTTCCAAAAAAGGATGAAATTAATTTTTCTGAAATAGGGTGTTTAGATACTTGAATAACAGCTAACCATCTCTGGGACACCTATAATCCTTGTAATTCCTTAAGCAAGCAAACTCTTTCCCAGCAAGATCTACTGACCGGGATTTTATAATCTATCGGGCTGCTGACCAATCACCGACCCTACTTTAACAATTAATAGAGCGTTAATTATTAAAAAAAAAACTTATATTCAAAGTCAATAGATCCAGTAACCAGCAAAGCGAGAGCGTGAGCAAATCTATATGAAAACAGAGCTCAGCGTAAGTCACAATAAATAAAGAAATAGTATTTAATACACTCGGCACAAATAAACACAAGTTGGCAACTCCCTAAATACGATATTCTGCTGCAGCGGAAAGTAATTTATGAAATATTCAACTTAGGCCTAATGACTTTTTTCCCCTAGTTTTAGAATAGCCTGATTTGTTGCTTTACATTTGCAAAAAAAAAAAAAAAAAAAAAAAAAAAAATTAAAGAATAGTTTTTCATTGACTTTTCTATTAAACTTTGTAAAAAACACGATGTATACATAATGATGTATACATACGGACGTGTGTACATACACACGCATTATGCATAAATGTATATATATACGTATATTATATACATACATATATATATATATATATATCATATATATATATATATATATATATATATATATATATATATATATATACGTGTTCGTGTGTGTGTGTGTGTAGTATATAAAATGTATGTATGCAGAGAGAGAAAGAGAGAAGAAAGGGTCTGGAAAGAATAGAGAGAGAGAGAGAGAGAGAGAGAGAGAGAGAGAGAAGCACATACACACTACCATACAGTATTATTTCCTCAACCTTGAGAGAACCGCCTTTCACAGGTATATAACCTTTTGTAATAAACGAAAATAAATTGTCCCTCTAGTAATGATATTTTCCAGGAGATCTAATATGCGAAAGAGGGAAACAGAGGGGAAACCAAGATTACAAACCCGGAGGAAACTC
Source organism: Macrobrachium nipponense (assembly GCF_015104395.2). NCBI lineage: Eukaryota > Metazoa > Arthropoda > Malacostraca > Decapoda > Palaemonidae > Macrobrachium > Macrobrachium nipponense. Next base: position 30,639,216 of record NC_087221.1, on the reverse strand, counting down.
AAATGCCTCCTCCTTCTCCTCACTTCCTAGGCCTATGGGAGGGGTCGCAATTGGTGGAGGAAAAGTCGATGTTAGGTTACAAGAAGGGAAGTGAGTCGCTGAGCTGAGGGTTGAGGGGAAAAAAGGGGTTGGGGAGGGAAAGTTGGAGGGAGAGGAGGGGAGCCAAGTAGGGAGGAGGAGGAGGAGGAGGAGGAAGAGAACGAAAGGGTTAAGGCCAAAAAGGGAGAGTTTTTTTGTAGGTCTACACTCGATATATGTTAAGAAAAACTTACGAATATCTTGAAATTTATAAAATAATAATAATGTTTTTTTTCAGAATAAAACAATTGAATGAAATTTCCTTTAATAATAAGCAGAGTTTTTTTTGTAGGTCTACACTCGATATATGTTAAGAAAAACTTACGAAATACCTTGAAATTTATAAAATAATAATAATGTTTTTTTCAGAATAAAAACAATTGAATGAAATTTCCTTTAATAATAAAAAAAATGCTATTTAATATATTATATAAATATATACATATACATAAATCATATAAATACACGCACACATAAACATATTATATAATTATATATATATATATATATATATATATATATATATATATATGTGTGTGTGTGTGTGTGTGTGTATGTATATATATATATATATATATATATATATATATATATATATATATATATATATATATATCCCGTAAAGTGATAGAATACTATTCTCCCATTCTCGCCTAAGTTAACTTTTTTAAAACAAAACTATTTAAAACTTGATTATTTTCCTGTTAGCAGGGAACGGTAAAATTCCCACCCCATGTCAGCGATCCAAAGGACTGAGTAATAGGTAGAAAGCATTTCATTTTTGCTCTATTTCGTTATCATTATTATCAATATCACTTTCTTCTTAATTCTGCATTATTCTTAAAGTCATCGCAATGACCTTTCATGTAATGAAGCTGACATTTCAAGGTCGACTTCCCGGGCGTTTGATGCATCCAAAATAAGATTTGATGCAATGTCAGTTTTTCTACAACGTTCAAGGTCATTCATTCCTGACCTTTGAAAAGTTAAGTCTATCTTAATTTAACCAGACCACTGAGCTGATTAACAGCTCTCCTAGGGCTGGCCCGAAGGATTAGATATTTTTACGTGGCTAGGAACCAATTGGTCACCTAGCAACAGGACCTACAGTTTATTGTGAGATCCGAACCACACTATATCGAGATATGAATTTCTATCACCAGAAACAAATTCCTCTGATTGCGCGTTGGCAGAGCAGGGAATCGAACTTCGAACTATCGGATTGGCAGCCGAGCTCGATAACCACTCGTCCAGCGTGGAACTTCCTGACCTTTGAAGTCATGTCCCAACTTCACTCCTGAAGGGCGACATCTTTGCTGGTCTTTATCAGTACGATAAATTCTTATTAAAAGGCATTTGTGGTTGAAAAACTCGAATGCAAAATACGAATCAAATTTTTCAAAAATTTTAGGATTTTCGTCAGAAATTTGCTGCTACGATGCAGCTCTTGGGTGTTTACATCGCCATACCTCCGTTTTCTTTGCGTGTGTGAGTGTGTGCGTGTGTTTTACTGAACTAGCTAAACCCTTGAATATAAGAACCAACTGCGACCTTCCATAACTCATACGACGAACAGAGCCTACATCGCCACTTAATAAGTCATCAAGAAAAATACACATAGGCCATATTTCATCCCTTCATTATCTTGTAATAATTAATGACAGCAATTATGATATTACACGCTGACTTTCTTATAGCCTATAAAACACCTGGAAAATAGAGGCCCAGAAAACTTAATTGGCTATTAATTCCAGCAATGAGGATCTCTCTCACACGCGACACGATTGTAAACAGGCGGCTTGGTAAATAATGCACCACTCAACATTGTTGGAACCCCACACTTGGCATCACTGAAGGAAGGAAAACTCAAGTCTTCTGAAACGAGGTAAACATAGCGGAGGACTGACTTATATTCGTGGTTTTCTATTGTTTATAAGAGAGAGAGAGAGAGAGAGAGAGAGAGAGAGAGAGAGAGAGAGAGAGAGAGAGACCCTCACTCGACATCACTTCCATGTGAAGTAAAACTGGATTCTTTTGAAATGAGATAAACAAAGCGGAGGATTTCCTGATATTTGCAGCTTTCATTTTTATACCAGAGAGAGAGAGAGAGGAGAGAGAGAGAGAGAGAGAGAGAGATAATTAGGTTTCATAACAAGCATTGCGAAGTTGAGCGTACACTCGTCATCAGTAGTAACGTAATGAAATATCTGAGTGATGTCACGCGACCCCGTCACGTCAAAAGAGCGAAAGGAGGGGAGAAAAGACGAGGAAGCCATTTTGGAATGTAATTAATTTCCGCGGTAATTATAAGCGTCTGGTTCCATCCCTCGCCGTGTACAATTTACCGCATTCCGAAATGAGAGGAAGTGCGTTAAAAATTCAGTTGGAGATTCGTGGCCTTTTCCTATATTTTCTTTATTTTTTTATTATCAGTATCGATCTTTCTCATAGGCGGATAGTATCTATGAATGTCCCATCTTTCCCATTTGAAGGGTGGTGTTTCATCACCATAATAAGTATTTCCTGCTGAAAATAGTTGAAAACACCACAATAAATGTTATTTTGTATTTCATGATACCAGAAGATTTAAATTTCAGGAAAAGTTTTGCAGGAAACTATAGTTTTATTTTACGTAATAGAATCGCAGTTTTTCTTTATTTATCTACGATTTTTTATCAGGGAAAAACATGAACAATATCTTGAAGAATTATTTTTAAAAAAAGTACCTCTTCTTTTATTTTGGAAAAATCTAGAAAGATATAAAAATCAATAAACACTTATCTTTCCAGAGTTTAAAAGAAAGCCAGGCTTGGGGAGAATGTACGTAAGGTCATCTGACTACCTGGCCCATAGAGAATGTGTTAATCGGAGTTGATGGTCGTCATCCACCAGACTGACCTATAGTAAGAGTATTCAGTTACTTCATCCAAATAAAGTCACTAGGTCGTGACCTAATCTGAAGCTAAACCAGTAAATTTATCTGCTGACCTGAATTAGTAATATTATTCGAGTTCAAGTCACATAAGGTAAAGCACAAATAACGCTGTAACATGAAAAATGTATTTAGGTAAATTCAACCAATAAATTCATCTGCCGAATTCACCCAAATTAAGTGCATTCAGCCAAAAACGTATTCAGCTAAATTCAACTAATAAATTCATCAGCCGAATTCACCCAAATTAAGTGCATTCAGCCATAGTGTATTTAACAGAATTCACCCAAACAAAGTGTATTCAACCGACGTGTTTTAACTAAATTCACCCTAGATAAAGTTCATCCTAGATAAAGTCACCAGGTAGTCTCGCCTCTAGAGAGAGAGAGAGAGGAGAGAGAGAGAGAGAGAGAGAGAATATTAAACAAAATTCGCCCAAAATGAAGTCATTGGGTAGTGCAGTCTATAAGGGTATTCAACCCGAGCGCATGGGTAAACAATGCGACGTACCCAGAGGTTCACTCACCCCAACTTCATTCTAAGTCCAGCAACCTACGGCCGAGGACCGTTTTCATCCTCGTATGTCATCTTTTTTATCATCTTTTTTATTTTATTTTATTATTTCTGTCCTTTTTTATTAATAGTTTTTATTATTTTCTTTTTCGCTCAAGTCTACCTTCTCAGACACAGTGCGGTGACTCAGCAGTTAATTCAAATGATTGGTTGAAGGATGGATGGTGCGTGATTGAAATGGCCAGATACTATACTTGTGAATAAATCTGTCGTCATAAAAAAAAATAGTTTCTATTTGTATCTCGACTCTCAGTTGTCAAGGTTTATCAATGACGATGAAAAATGAGTCTCTAAAATTATGGCTTCATCTCATGAAAAATCTGCTGTTATCAAAAGTAACTAAATATATTGCGTCTCCGTTTCTATTTTGTGGAAAAAAGTATGATCAAACCTGAGTTTCTAATCATGTCACGTTTCAAGTGATACTTAATGTTATTCGACAGTACACCGTGCCATGTCTCCATGACAAAAAAAAAAAAAAAAAAAAACTTATTTTTCAAAGAGATGGAGTTGTTCCTTATCAATTTTAAAGGTATTTTGTTCGAAACGACTTGGTTTTCTTTCTATTTTTAAAAATGTCAAATTAATAACAAAACCCTTCATCGGAGGAAGCGAGCCTGCTGATTTTATGTAACTAGTTTACGGACTAATATTCGTCTATATTTCCGTTTTAGTTTTCCTTAAAGAAACTATTGTGCCGGCTTTGTCTGTCCGTCCGCATTTTTTTCAGACTGCACTTTTTCTGTCAGCCCTCAGATCTTACAAACTACTGGCGCTAGAGGGTTGCAAATTGGTATGTTGATCATCCACCCTCCAATCATCAAGCGCACGAAATTGCAGCTCTCTAGCCTCAGGAGTTATTATTTTATTCAAGGTTAAATTTAGCAAAGTCGTGCGACTGGCAACGATACAGGCCAGGCCACCACCAGACCGTGACTAGAGTTTCACGAGCCGCGGCTCATACAGCATCATTATACGGAGGCCACCGAAAGATAGATCTATTTTCGGTGGCATTGACTATACGATGTACAGGAAACTCGAATCCAAAAAAGAAACTTCGGCGCATTTTTTTACTCATTTTTTAATTTCAGATCCTCTGCCGTTTTTTGCCGCTTTTCGCCCATCTCGTGCCCCAGAAGGGTGTAGTATAGTACATCTGCAAGAAAACAAAGATACAAGAAAAACTAAACCGTGAGAAAAAGTAAGGTGAATGTCCCCTGCCCACTGAGGAAAAGTCAAGGACTTGACGTAAAGGTATCGAAGTTTGGTGAATTCTAAAGAACAATGAAATAAGCCATATTGTTTCGCACATTCAGAACATGTATAAAGACACCCATACTTATATACGTAAATATGCATATATATATATATATATATATATATATATATATATATATATATATATATATAATATATGTATGTAAATATATAAAATACATACATATATATGTATATATATATATATGCTTATCTATATACACACACAAATATATATATTATATATAGATATTATTATCTATATATATAATATAATCTTATATATTATATATATAATATATTATCTAATATCCCCCCCTAAAAAGAACTTCGTGGAAGCAGCAGCAGCAGCAGCAGAAGCAGAAGTGATAGTAGCAGAAACAGCAGGTAATTTTTCCGATATTAATAAGAAGACTATTTTGTTTGACCTCGGGCGAGATCTAACATGGAAGTATATACTTTGAAACATTGAGAGAGTAGAAATATAATGTCTCCTAAGTGGTTTGCTCCCTCGGGCTTTTTCTGCCCCTTCAGAAAGAGAGAGAGAGAGATTGAGAGACGAGAGAGGGACCGAGAGAGATGAGAGAGAGAGAGACGAGAGAGAGAGAGAGAGAGAGAATTATCAAGAAGCTACTGGAATTACCTATATATTATTACCAAATCATTATTAATATCAATAATTCAAAGAGAGAGAGAGAGAGAGAGAGCGTTAAGTAGTCAATTCAGCTACACATGATATCTAAATAATTAGTGTCAATTATTCATTGAGAGAGAGAGAGAGAGAGAGATGAGAGTTAGAGAGAGAGAGAGAATTATATAATCTCGGCAAAAGAATCATTCAGAGAGAGAGAGGAGAAGAGAGAGAGACGAGAGAGAGCGAGAGAGAGAGAGTTTTTTTTTTTTTAGAGTTTGTTAAGTATGGCTATAACTACCAATGATTCCTCAACGGAAGTAACCTGTGATGATTCACAGAGAGAGAGAGAGAGAGAGAGAGAGAGAGAGAGAGAGAGAGAGAGAGAGAAGAGCATCGTAGCTTAGCGTAAATTACTCCGGCTACGGTGCTAGAAGCAAATAAAATCAATGAAGGCCGGATGAAACACGCAAAAGAGCGTTTAAGTGGGAGAATAACAAGGCAGAGAAATATTGCTTTATGAGGAAGTCAAGACAGATTCCCAAATTAGAAAGAAAGAGAAAAAAGAGCGTTTTTTTTGTTTTTTTTATCGAGGGAGGTTTGTTTGTGGGGGTGGGGGCCGGGTGGGGGAGGGGTTTTAGTAATTCGTAATTGGGTTTGGTCTATGTGAAGTGTCTGAAATCATACCCTGGGCGATGGATGGAGTACAGGAGGGGGAGAGGGGAGGGGAGGATGAGAGGTAGGGGGAAGGAGGTGGAGGTGGAGGAGGAGGAGGAGGAGGAGGAGGTGGAAGTGGATCCTGCGTGATGCTGCAAGGCTGTTTCTGATGCTGTAATTCATCGCTTTATGCAGCGATGCGGAGTCCTTTGTGGTCAGTTCCAGACCCTGATGCGAATTCAAAGAGAGAGAGAGAGAGAGAGAGAGAGAGACCCCAGAAGCCACTGGGAAAGAGAAGAAGAAGAAGAAGAAGAAGAAGAAGAAGAAGAAGAAGAAGAAAAGGCAACAGAAAGTTGCATTTGCACAAAGAGTATTGGATGCTTTATCATCTCTCCTGTGATAGGGTTTTCATTATTTCGGGGAGGGCGGTTTTGGGGTTCATTCGTTTTCACGCTTCTCCAAAACGCCGCGGTGATTTATCCCCCTCCTCCTTATTCCGGCGTCCGGAAGCATTTATTGAAATCTCGTTCTCGGCTAAACACGAAGTAAGGAGATTTTTACTGATAGATTTATGGCCTGCCCGCGATTGCGCTGGAATGAGCCCCTCGCAAAAATGCCCTGTTTAGCCAGAGGGGTTCTCAAATACAGGTGTACTGTGAAAGAGCTTAGTCATAGCGTTTATTGGCTGTTTCTGTAAATGCTTCTTACTTTTGGTTATTGGACGTAAATTAAATTGTGTACATATATATATTATATATATATATATATATATATATATATATATATATATATACATATAAATATATATAGTGATATATACACACACACACACACACATATATATATATATATATATATATATATATATATATATATATATATATATATATATATATATATATATATATATACATATATTTACATTTATAAACATACATATACACAAATTTTTAAAGGAAAAACTACATGAAGTACAGATAGCTGGTATACAGTAAAGTAAAGTTTTTAGCTACTTCAATCAGAGATCTATTTATGAGCAGGAAGGTAAATTTAATGTGATAGAAGAACAAAAGCACGACAGCACATAAATTCACATCACATTATTATCTTCCCATTCCCATCACTCTTCCCAAAGATACATAAAACTGTTCATAAAAAACGGTTGAGAATCAGACAAGAGAAAAGTGAACGGCCTGAAAATGGACATCATTCATGTGACATCGGACTTCTAAGAACGATCCATTTATCAAATGACTTCAAGGAATGATTCATGGTGACATCGGACTCCAAGGAATGATGCATTTTTATCAAATAACTTCAAGGAATCATTCGTGTGACATCGGACTCCAAGGAATGATGCATTTATCAGCGGACTTCAAAGAATAAATCAGCATAACAACGAACTTTAAAGCATGTTACAATTATCAAAGGACTTCGAGGAATGATTCATGTGACAATGGACTTCAATGAATGATATATTTATCAATCGACTTTAAGGAATGATTCATGTGACAATGGACTTCAATGATACCTTTATCAACGGACTTCATGGAACGATTCATCAGACTTCAAGGAATGATTCATGTAACATCGGACTTCAAGGAACGGTTCATGTGACAGTGGACCTCTTGAAATGATACTTATATCAACGGACTTCTAATAATGATACAGTTCCCAATAAACTTCAAGGAATAATCTGTGTAACAATGGACTTCAAGAAATGATCCATTCAACAACGGACTTCAAGAACGAGATAGATAGAGAGAGACAGAGAGGAAGGGTTGTGGGGGGAGGGGGGAGGCCTCTTAACAAGGTGTAGAAAAAGGAGCCTTTTATAGATAACGAAGTAACACAAGAGGTGGGGGATATGGGAGAAGGGGAGGGACTAGGGAGAGAAGTGGGGATTAATGAGAGCAACACTATAAAATCTAGGGGGGAAAAAATGGGGGGAAAGAAGGCGAACAGTAGGTACGCACTGGGTATGATGGGTGCTATAGTAGGTGATGTAGACGCTAGGGGAAAAAAAGAGGGAGGGTTAGGGAGAAACGTAGTGAAGGAGGGTGAGACGAAGGAGAAGAGGCCTCTCTAGAAGCTAGTAAGGGGGTCTTGGTGCGTCGATAGAACTCCCCCCCTTAGCGTCATAAAGATAACGCATCAGTGACGTATTCATAGGCCTAAACACGGCCTAAGCGACGGCGTAAAGTCTGATAATGACTCGCCATAATACCGCGTATGTAAAACCCCAAGGCGGAGCTTGGTGTTTTTTTTTTCTTCTTCTTCTTCTTTTTGTATGTTCTCTATAGTAGGTCTTTGGTCGCCAAAATGTTGACGAGGGACCTCTGGTTCCGTTGCAGCTTTGGTTTGGCGACTGACGGAGAGAGAGAGAGAGAGAGAGAGAGAGAGAGAGAGAGATTAAGCCATCCTACGAAACCACTAATATCATTGATGAAAACTAATTGACATAATTAAAATGCTTCGTTATAAAGTTTAGCAAGATGCTAAAAAAAATGCGCGGAACTTTCTTCCGGGCAATCGAGTTTTGTGTATGAGCCACGGCCTACGAAGTTTCAGCCACGACATGGTGGTGGCCTGTCCTATAACGTTGCCAGACACTATTATGGGTAACGTTAACCTTAAACAGAATAAAAACTAATGAGGCTAGAGGGTTGCAATTTGGTACGTTTGATGATTGGAGGGTGGATGATCAACATCCCAATTCGCAGCCCTCTAGCCTCAGTATTTTTTAAGATCTGAGGGCGGACAGCCTGTTTGAAATGCCAAAGAGCCACAATGTATGAAGGCTTGATTGACATAAGCGGGTAAAACTGACCTTTTAACTTTATTGTTGTATTCGTTATTAGCATACAATTATCTCCCCCACTTTTGTAGGTTTGGTGTAGGCAGACATGGGAATTATCGTTCATCACCATTACACCAAGGAAAGGGAGGTACTTGCCAGTGATTTTCCTTCACGACGAAATCAAGGATTGATGATAATTGGAATCAGATAGTAATAGTATTAGTGGTAGTTCATGAAAGATAAAAGAACACCACATTACCCCCGAGGGTTTTCACAAAATTTGATTATAATGGCAATCAGATAGTAGTAGTAGTAGTAGTAGTAGTAGGTAGTAGTAGTAATAGCATTTGTAATAGTAGTCATAGTAGTAGTAGTAGTTTATAAAGACAAAAAGGACACTATCTTACCCAGGACATTTCCACAAAATTTAACGATCATGGCAATCCGATAGTAGTAGTATTAGTAGTAGCAGTAATAATAATTGTAATAGTATTAGTAGTAGTAATTTTAGTACTTTAGGAAGCTAAAAAGGACACTGCTTACCCCAGAAGTTTCTACAAAATTTAATGATAATCGCAATCAGATAGTGGTTTAGTAAGAGTAGTAATTGGAATAGAGGTAGTAGTAGCCTCATTAGTTTTTATTAGCAGAAGTAGTATTAGTAGTTTATGAAGCCAAAAAACGACCCTACCTTACCCAGGAAGTTTCCACAAAATTTAATGTCCATAATTTATGTTCAGGGAAAACAGGAAAAAACAGAGAAGAGTAATGTAAGACGATAATGCCTTTATGAATGGCCTCGACTCACAGCTGCCCCCTAAAATGACTGACATGGGAGACATGGCTGGTGGGAACTTACAGATGCGGGAATTGCCTGAAAAGGTTACCGCGGTTGGGCATCGCTTTCCATCCGACGCGTAGAACATATAATTTGGAGCTAAGCTTTAGATACGTATGAGTGTTCGTAAGCATACGTTGATATAATTTCAGCTCCGTATGATGCATAATAAATAGCAAAGGATTATTATTATTATTATTATTATTATTATTATTATTATTATATTCAGAAGGTGAACCCTATCCGTATGAAACAAGCACGCAGGGGCGATTGACTTGAAATATCAATTTGGAGCTTTGCTTTAGATTTTAGGTTCGTAAACATACGTAAATATGTTTATTCCTCCATATGAACACAATAATAAGTGAAGAAAAATTATTATTATTTCTACTATTACTCAAGAGATGAAATCTAGTCATGGAACAAGCCCACAGAGACCACTGACTTGAAATTCAAGCTTCCAAAGAATACTGTGTTCATTTGAAAGAATATTAAAAAAGAAAGGAATAAATAGACAAATTAATAAATGAATAAGTAAGATTCTAAGTAAATCATAAAATCAAGTAGATAAGGGGAAATACAGAAAGAAGAGATCAGTAATTAGATACAGTGTTGTCTTCAACACTTTGTTGTCATCAATACAGTGTTGTCATCAATACAGTATTGTCATCAATATTTCGTTGTCATCAATACAGTGTTGTCGTCAATACAATGTTGTCACCAAGACAGTGTTGTCATCAATGCTGTGTTGTCATTAGTACAGTGACGTTATCCATACAGTGTTGTCATCAATACTGTGTTGTTATCAGTACAGTGTTGACATCGATACAGTGTTGTCATCAGTACAGTATTGTCATCAGTGCAGTGTTGTCATCAATACAGTGTTGTCATCAATACAGTGTTTTCATCTATACAGTTTTATCATCAGTACAGTGTTGTCATGAATACAGTGTTTTCACCAATACAGTGTTGTCATCAATACAGTGTTATCATCAGTACAGTGTTGTCATGAATGCTATGTTGTCATCTATAGTGTTGTCATGAATACTGTGTTGTCATCCATACAGAGTTGTCATGAACACTGTGTCGTCATGCATACAGTGTTATCATGAACACTGTGTTGTCATCCATACAGTAATATCATCAATACAGTGTCATCATCAGTATTGAGTTTTCATCGGTATCGCGATACCCAGAGGGCATTCAAGTTCTGGAGCGACCAGGGATTCAGATACGCTTCTTTTTCCAGACGCCCTGGATCTCCAGTGATGTGGAGGCATGGGCGTTCCCTGAGGGGCTGGCTCCAGAATGCATTATTACCCTTTGGGATGAGGTTGCAGGCCCGCCCATTGTTCTATGGGTTTATATGCCAATGGTGTCTGGCCTTTCTTGGTGGGCACTAATTCAAGAGAGCTTAATTCCACTGAATGATTGTTAGCGGTATAGCGACTGGATCTATATATATATATATATATATATATATATATATATATATATATATATATATATATATATATATATATATATATATACATATATATATATATTATATATATATATATATATATATATATATATATTACAATTATGAAAGGTAGAGGGATGGAAGCAGTTACTACATGAGCAATCCCGTTATACTGCAGATGCTTTATCGTCAAAACATTAAAATCTTATCAAACTCTTGCTTTCCCTTTCAAATGTCAAAGGTTTTCTTTTGTCATTTCACGAAGAAAAAACTCCTTTAAAATCTAGTTGATTTTGACAGATTTTATTTCTCTCGCGATACTTTTCCTTTCTATTTATATTTATTCTTTGCTGCTTCTTTGGCTTTTCATTCCGAAATGAAAACAGTCAAGACTGAGGAGGAGGAGGAGGAGGAGGAGGAGACTGACAGTGGTAGGGGGTTATAGGACCCGGCCCACTAAAAAAACAAAAAAAAAACTTATGCCAGAGCAGGAGGTAATTCTTTGGTTGTGTGTCTCACTTCAATTATATGTTGGGTGGGATCTGATCTCCCGGGCATCATACTCTGATCAAAAGTCAGAAGAAAAAATGGGGAAATTATGACTAGTTTCTGACAGATTGTTAATTACATTATCCTTAGGCTCCCTCCCTCTTGTATACAATGTCATTATAACTTATTGATTCCCGGGAGGATACGGAGGAGGAGAATAAGGGGTAGGAGAAGGAGGAAGATAAGGAGGAGATAACTGCGAAATGATAATTTTCTTCTTGGCAGATTGGTTTATGTTTTATGAATGCCTCGTGTCAGGATGACGAGGTGACGATGTACAGCTTCGTCAGATTTTACCGGCGTGTGCGCATGCGCTGCTCTTAAGAATAAACTTATACGTGTTTATCTGGATGCGACTTCAGACAATCAAAATATTCTCGTGATTTTGCTCTTATTTACCAAAGTGCATACGTAACCTACCCTCGTAATGAACGCCAGGTAATTTAATCTAACCTCACCTTAATGGACAGGGACTTATCTCCATCATAGACCCTATAAATTTTAACCTAGCTCGACCCTGGATGCCTCATTGGCGTGGTCGGTATGGCGTTGGCGTGCCACCTTGTTTGCCGAGAGTTCGATTCTCGGGAATTCGACTGAGGGGTGAGAGATGTGTATTTCTGGTGATAGAAGTTCACTCTCGACATGGTTCGGAAGTCGAGTAAAGCCGTTGGTCCCGTTGCTGAATAACCACTGGTTCCATGCAACGTAAAAACACCAGACAAACAAACAAACAAAACATATGTATCTAGGCTGGAGCATCAAGCTGGAACAACATACGGTTGGTGCATGGCAGCTTGGAAAGCATCTAATACTTTCACTGTATCGCCCTGCGGTATATAGTGACTTTTGACGCTTTAACTTCCTTGTTAACAATTTGGTCACATCAAATCCATAAGATTTACGTCAGTGTTTTGGAAAGACTACAAATATTATAGAATTTTAAGCTCGATAACTTGAAATACATAAAAATACATAAATGAATAAGAGAAAAACATCTTTCAATCTCTTGTATAAATAGGAACTGGTGGAGAGAGACGAGACGCCAATAACGATATTATTTTCCGTTAAAGACAAAGATAAAAAAAAAGTTTAAGGTTGATTAAAAGGGTTGTCATTCGCTCCGTAATTTGCCAGAATGACTAAGGAGAGAAAAATGAAAAGACGCAACCTTAATGCAAATTGTCTGAAACGATCCTGATAATTGTCTTGGAATACACACACACACACACACACACACACACACACACACACACACACACACACACACACATATATATATATATATATATATATATATATATATATATATATATATATATATTCCAAGACAATTATCAGGATCGTTTCAGGCAATTTGCATTAAGGTTGCGTCTTTTCATTTCTCTCTCCTTAGTCATTCTGGCAAATTAGGGTGTGAATGTTAAACTCATATATATATATATATATATATATATATATATATATATATATATATATATATATATATATATAAATGCTTAAAAATCACAGTAGATGCACGTAACTATGTTATATAAGCGAATACCACAGGAAATGATAGGCAGAAATCCGTACCAAGCGCTTTCGCCTCTATTGAGGCATATGCACCTTTTCTGCACGTTCCCATTTACCACTGTTTTGTAAGCGTCGCATTGTTTTGTGAATATTAAGGACCTCTGTTCCCTCTTCCCCTTCTCCAACTAATACTTTCTCAGTCTCCCTCCTTCTTTACTAGTTTCGATTATTATACATCATTTTCTCCTAACTATCATCTGCAATCTCTTCATGTGACCACCATAGTTCCGTCCCTTTCACCTATTGTCATCTGTTCACACGACGCATCAATTCCCTAAAGGAGGGTTGGCCCAACAACCGTTTTTAACATTCAAAAAATTTGTTTTAATAGACAATATTCTTCTATCGTACAAAATTTCCGGGTTCTTCTTGGCTTCCTTGAAGATAGAATGAAGATAGCCCCGAAAATCGAAAAACAAATCTTAAATATTAAAGCCCTAACTTATCATCATGCCTTGACTACTGAGGAAAAAAAAAAAACCCTTTGTAGACAATTCTGTTGGAGAACACCCCTCCCGCAACAATCCTAACTCCCTACTCCCCACAATCCATACGTACTCCCTAATCCCTCCTCCCTATCCTTTGAACCCTGACCTATCCGGGGTAGGCCTAGTACTGAGCCTCGAACAGGCCACCACCAGGCGGATGGACGTCCGCGTCGATGGAAACTGTCCCTTATAATCCGCGAATGGATATATCCTTTATGAAATCAAATGACATGACGCATGGCGGAATGGCATGTCCAGGGCTGTCATTACATGCTGTTACGCAAACAAAATAGCTCCCTCGCCTCTTTCCAAATATCTTTTCGGGGAGGTTTTTCCTTCCTTTTTTTCTTTTTAACTGTCGGATTGGCTTACGTCACTGCGGCCTACTATACGACCAGGCGCTAGCGTTCAGAAGGCTGGCCAACACCCCTGCCATTAATCCGAGGGAAAGCATATTGGTGTTTTCTGGTTTCGTAATTCAATCTTTTGATTCGTAATGAAATCTTTTTCATACGTCTCGTTATTTTCCCGTTGTAGAAAAAAAAAAAAACATGTTGCTGAGGCGGGCAAATGCCTGGCACCTAGGTCCATCCGTCGCTTTGAAATAGGGGAATCGTCAACTTGAAGTTGGCTTTTGTATATTAGGTTAGTTATCCATCCAAGCCACAAAAAAAAAAAAAAAAAAAAAAAAAAAAAAAAAAAAAAACTAAATGATAATGAAATAGAAAAATTAACGCTTAGGCTCTCATAGATTCTGAGGGAAAGAGACAAGTGGGCTCAGCTCTGCAGCAAATTAAGATATTAGAAAAACAACGTCTCTTAACCCTAAGCCTTTGCTATTGTAAAATTGCTTTTGCACTGAAATTGATTATTTTTAATTGTTATCCTCTTAGACGGCTGGCATGCTTATTAGACACAAGATATTCCACTTTCATAGTTTGCGCTGAAATTCAATTTCCTCTCATGCCATGGCTATTTTTTTTTTTTTACGGGGGTGGGGGCGGGGGTTTTCTTTCTCGTTCCAGAAGTTGTTTTCTTAAATTGTGCATTTGATGTTTAGTTTGTTACTTAATAATTATATGAAGAAATGCCGGATTCACAAAAACATATTAAAAGACAATTTATTGCCTATTTTTTTTTCTTACCATCTCTAAAAAATATCCGAAAAAGTTAGACCCCCCACACCTCCACCCATCGAGTCGGTGGGTGTGAGGTGGTTAAAGGTAGATGCTACGTGAAAACGAGTGAGGGGAGGGGGAGGAGGTATTTTGGTGGAGGGGTAACGGGGGAGGAAAGGGGGAGAGGGGTTGGTCAGAGGATTCTGGTGATGAATGACACCAATTGTTTTGCCCGATGCAGGCTTAATCGGAAACTGCCCGCGTTATAATAATCATTTGTAAACAATTCCGATAACATCCATAACATTTTCCATAACCATTAACGTCAAAGAATAACACATTGGGCGATTTGATGAAACGTTTTTATCGATACGACGACGGACGTCTGCTAGTCTAACCCCACCCCTTCTCCTCACCCCAACCTTCCTTATTTCCCCCGCCAACCCCACCCCTTCCCCCACCCCCGCCCTGCCTCTCTCTCTCTCTCTCTCTCTCTCATCTTGCAGTTCTCCTGGAATCGGGTTCTTTCCAGACCCTTCCACGTAAAACCAGGGTCCTCGGGGAAAATCAGGGTGTTTGTGGGTGAGGGTACAGAGTCAGTTTTTGATTGGTAATTTTAACATAAGAATACAATTGATATTTTCTATTAATACTATCTGAAGTTGCCTTTAACGCTATATATATATATATATATATATATATATATATATATATATATATATATATATATATATATATATATTTTTCAGAGCGTCTCATTTTCAAAAAGGAAAGGATAGCAGGAAGCGAGAGAAATTAAATAGAATGTTGAGAGAGAGAGAGAGAGAGAGAGAGTTAGTGTAATGTTGAAGAAAGCGTGATCCGACCTCCAGCTTATTCGGGGCGGGTGCTAAAATCTACGGTCAAATAGCGCGTTGTTTCACCAACGAAAATTAATATAAATACGCTACATTTTATTAGACATAGTTGTTCTGGGCTGTTTAACGTGAACATTATTTATCTTTTACATTTATATTCTGATAAATAGATCATAAATATCCTAACCTAAAATTCCTGTATCTTTAACTCAGGATCACCCATAGACCTTTCCTACACCCCACAAACAAGAACAACAACAGTAAGAACAACAACAAGGTAATTTGCAGGCTTGCTCCCCAAGTAAGCAAAAAGGGAGAGCAAGAGATATAGTTGTTATTGTAATAACAATAAATGAATTTATATTGTTGAATTAAATATATAACACAATTTTTAAAAATGAAAGATTTTACCAGTGGGTTACAATCAGAATACAGCTGAACTCTTGTATAATTCAATTATCTTCTTTTCAATCTGGTGATATCTACTCTCTCTCTTCTCTCTCTCTCTCTCTCTCTCTCTCTCTCTCTCTCTTCTCTCTTTCTGTTACCAATTACCTTTGTTCTTCTATTTTTACTGAGGCATTGCACTCACAAAAGCGCTACTAAATCGGAATCTGAAGGAGAATATTAACCGAGTTTCTGTAATATAATTATTAATGGTTTTCACCATTTTATCCAGAGAGTGATAAGCACATTCTGTGTGTGTGTGTGTGTGTTTGTGTGTGTGTTAGTAAAAGAACGGATATGAAAAAAAAATAAAAAACAAAAGTTTTAAAAGACATTAAAGAAAAGTTTTAAAAGCATAATTACGGTAATGGAAATAATGAACCAAACAAAAACTTCTTTCAGTTTTCTTCTGAAGATTGAAAAAGAAACCCACAAATTCAATTTGTAACTTGTTTACTTCTAAGTATTTACATTAAGTTTTACTCCACACTCGAGTACTTTCAGGCCCTTCTGTGGCCCATTCTCAAGAGATGTTTGGGATGTTAGCCTGGGTCAAGGCCCAGCAGTCTTCTGGAACTTCTTCTCGTTGTGCTGTCATTTATGCGATGGCTGTTCTGGTTTTCTTGAGAGTTGCCAATCCCCTCTTGTCGCTCTGATATCCTGAGCTGATGGTCAATGGGATTCACCCTTGTGGTAAGGGTGTGGTCACCGAAAGTCTGTTGGGCAGGAAACCTAATCTCCAGGTCAGCAGGGTCAATCTTAGCTTCTTTTAATATCAAAGCTCGGCTTATGGGATCTTCTGAGGTAAAACCTTTGTTTCCTTCAATTACTTTGATCTCTCTGATAAGCGCACCTTCTACTACCCTCCTGTGACTAATTTTGTTGCTTTTGTATATAAGCCTTCTGTTTTTGAAATCCATCCTATGGTCATTTTCCCAACAGTGTCTAGCTATAGCACTCCCCTGAGAGTTAAGCTGTACTGCCCTTCTATGTTCTTGGACTCTAGTCCTTATTCCCCTACCTGATTCCCCCACATATCTGTCTCCACAATTATTGCAATTGATTATGTATACCCCCGCTACATCATCTGTATTACTGTCTTCTCCTTCCAATTTATTTTTACATACTTTGTTTTTTAAGGTATTATCAAATGTATATACAAATTTATATTGACTTTCTTTCATTTTTGAAGTGAAATTTGTTTCATTTTAGGCATAAAAGGGAGGGCAACTATTTTCTTGTTTTCTTTATTCCATGTACTCTCTACATTCGCTCTGTAAAATATTTTTCTAGCTTTGTTGAGTGCCCTTTTTCTGAACCATTCCGGGTATGCTAATGCATCGAATGTGAATGTGAATGTCCCTAACTTAAAACTGCAAGGATGGTGGAGATACGTGGATGATATTTTTGCTATTCTGCAAGGGGATGGAAATAAAATAGAAACTTTTCTAGATGAGCTCAATAAGTTTGATAACAATATCCAGTTCACTTTAGAGAAAAGTAACAATAATAAACTGCCCTTTTTAGACATACTCATAGAAAGAAAAGAAACAGGATATGAATTCAGCACATTATAGAAAGCCCACACATACAAACTCATATATTCATTTCTTCTCTTTTCATAGTCATGATATAAAAATAGGGGTTCTAACAGGTTTATTCTTAGGGCAATGAGAACGTGTGACCCTTGCAAGATAGAGCAAGAAATAAATTACATCGATAAAAGCTTCGATGCATTAGCATACCCGGAATGGTTCAGTAAAAGGGCACTCAACAAAGCTAGAAAAATATTTTACAGAGCGAATGTAGAGAGTACATGGAATAAAGAAAACAAGAAAATAGTTGCCCTCCCTTTTATGCCTAAAATGAAACAAATCCACTTCAAAAATGAAAGAAAGTCAATATAAATTTGTATATACATTTGATAATACCTTAAAAAACAAAGTATGTAAAAATAAATTGGAAGGAGAAGACAGTAATACAGATGATGTAGCGGGGGTATACATAATCAATTGCAATAATTGTGGAGACAGATATGTGGGGGAATCAGGTAGGGGAATAAGGACTAGAGTCCAAGAACATAGAAGGGCAGTACAGCTAACTCTCAGGGGAGTGCTATAGCTAGACACTGTTGGGAAAATGACCATAGGATGGATTTCAAAAACAGTAGGCTTATATACAAAAGCAACAAAATTAGTCAAGGAGGGTAGTAGAAGGTGCGCTTATCAGAGAGATCAAAGTAATTGAAGGAAACAAAGGTTTTACCTCAGAAGATCCCATAAGCCGAGCTTTGATATTAAAAGAAGCTAAGATTGACCCTGCTGACCTGGAGATTAGGTTTCCTGCCCAACAGACTTTCGGTGACCACACCCTTACCACAAGGGTGAATCCCATTGACCATCAGCTCAGGATATCAGAGCGACAAGAGGGGATTGGCAACTCTCAAGAAAACCAGAACAGCCATCGCATAAATGACAGCACAACGAGAAGAAGTTCCAGAAGAACTGCCTGGTGCCTTGACCCAGGCTAACATCCCAAACATCTCTTGAGAATGGGCCACAGAAGGGCCTGAAAGTACTCGAGTGTGGAGTAAAACTTAATGTAAATACTTAGAAGTAAACAAGTTACAAATTGAATTTGTGGGTTTCTTTTTCAATGGAAATAATATTTCATTAATTGTTACTTTTCAATATATTGTTAAATAATAACCCAATACCTAGTCACTGTTATGGGTCAAAACTTTAGCACAAAATAAAAAAAAATAAAAAAATAAAAAATCAAAGTATTTATTGCAATTTATAGTGAAGGAAAAATTAATTTTCAAAGATGTATTAGATAATAACATATGATATAGGCACTGTTATTACTTAAAATCCCTAATAAGAAACTTTAACAAAAAAACAAAACAAAGCATTTATTGCAATTTATAATGACGAATATATCCAGGACACTGACTATAAACAAAAACATGTTTTAAAGGAAACTCACTTATAGGAAATCTGAGCTAAGCTTACCAGTCTAAGCCTATTACAGTTAATAGGTGTGTGTCTCAAACGTACAGCCTAGAAATAAAAATAAAATCAGTGTCCTTTTCGTGAGAAATCGTATATGTCTTCTAAAGCTCATTAAGTTTTCCTATTTTTTTCCATTCGCGTCTTGAGATAAATTTTTTATCTCTCTCTCTCTCGATATATAATATATATATATATATATATATATATATATATATATATATATATATATATATATATACACACATATATATATATATATACATACTATATATATATATATATATATATATATATATATATATATGTATGCATATATACATATAAAGCGTGTGCATAGCTTTCCCCTTCCTTGGTAGGATTCGAACCCACGCCCGGAAGTATACGAACGAGGGCTGACTATCACTTTTCAAAGACAACCACAGAAGGCGTCGCGATCTTTCCCTCTGAGTTTTACTTTGGGACGAGTTTGTTCTTGGAATGACACTTATAGTGAAGAGCAAGAAATATACCTTGGTTTATTTAATCCCATATGCTTTAATCAACCTCAAGGTTATGGGAACGTGGGAGATGCCTGACGAATCTGTCAGATTTTTTATCACAAGTTTCGCCAATTTAAACTTCCTGCGCTTTATATTTGGTATCTTTTTTTAATTGTTAATGGAATGAAAGCTGAAATGAAATTCAGATACAAGAGAGAGAGAGAGAGAGAGAGAGAGAGAGAGAGAGAGAGAGAGAGAGAGAGACGTCTATTTTGTTTAGAAAAGACAACACAGACAGATGAGAGGTCATAAAAAAACGGAGAAAGAGAGGAAAGAGAGGGAAAATTCATAATTAGAGATATCGAGAAACAGAGAGAAAGAGTAAAATGTTACAACGAGAGAGAGAGAGAGAGAGAGAGAGGAGAGAGAGAGAGAGAGAGAGAGAGCTGCCAATGCTCTAATAACCAGCGAATAGAAGCCTCGGGACAATTTCATCAAAAGTGTCGCTGTCAAAGTCTCTTATGATCCGCATTTAATATCCTCTCTTAATGAACACCGTGGGGTATTCTCTCTCTCTCTCTCTCTCTCACACACACACACACACACACTGTTTCTTTTATCTCTCACCTGCCACTAATGCTCTACAGCCCAAAACCATTTCTGTTCTTGAGATGAATAGTATTGAGATTCATATTATCTTTATCAACTCCAGATTAAAGTATCTTCTGTGTGTATGTGTGTGTGTGTGTGTGTGTGTGTGTGTGTTCTGCAGGCCAAACCCATTTCTGTTCTTGAGGTGAATCCCATACAATCTTTATCAACTCTCCGACTGATTTTGGCTCGAGAGTTCACTGTGTTTAAGAAATCTTCCAATTTTGGACATCCTCCTTCAATAAAAATGGCGTTGAATTTAAGAAAAAGTGATCTATAGCGTGAATGTTCATGAGGAGATTGGCGTTTACCTCGAAAGAAAGAAAACATAATGATAATAATGGAATTTCAAAGATCAACTTTTTTCAACTGGTAAATTGAAATAGCGCTAAAAATCGGATAGTTACTACCCTAACAAGAATAATTGCGTTCTGTGTGATCGTTGGGATTGGCGTTCACCTTAAACGATATATATTATATATATATATATATATATATATTATATATATATATATATATATATATATATATATTTCTCAGATAAGTAGGATCTTAACAAGACTATAAAAGACATAGAAATCTGTCAAAGCAACGTTAAATACTAGTGATGACTGAGCAACCTCTGGAATACCAAGAAATCTGCCTTGTTTCTCACAGGCGAAAAAACACTATACCTACCTCGGAAAAAAAAATTACACAATAATTCACTTTCTTCGTTCGCTTCTATCCGCATGGAGCTCGTTGTCAGCAAATGGTTTTTCCCCCAAGAACTTTGAAATGAGTGTAATATTGAGAGACTTTCCTCTCTTTAGCGGGATGTTCTGAAAAACTGCCAAACGGTAAAGAAACCAATCGTATTATCTCCTCAGGGAAAGTTGGTGACGAAAGACATTTGATTTTCTCGTCATTAATTTCTGGTTTTCACTATTGTCGTCGACAAGTATTTTTCAGTATTATCGTCACTGGATTTTCTCGCATTTAGTTATCACTGACAAAAGGTGATGGAAATGTTTCTTGTTTGTCAATAATTATATTTTGAAGATTACTTGGACAACAGAAACTTCAACGGAGTAAATTACGTATTTTTAGATTAAACTACAGTCTAGACTGACTGAAGAATCACTTAAAAAAATTACAAGGAGATAGAGCAACATTTTACCTTTTGAGGAAAAGAAAAAAAATCATAATAACAGCAATAAAGAAAGTTTCATTCACATACATTATCTTTCTTTAACTTGTTTTTTTGAATGACAGGCAAAACAAAACCTAAATAGTGGCGTGGAATACAACAAATGACCCTCCGTCGGAAAATAACGATTGTGAGTCATGTCTCACACTTGGGTTTTCCTCGTGACTCGTTTTAACTTTAAAGTCATCCCTCTCACAGTTGTGTAATGTTTTTATTCCCCCTTTCCCCAGACCTCTTTACTCCTGCTCCCAACACTCTCTCTCTCTCTCTCTCTCTCTCTCTCTCTCTCTCTCTCTCTCTCTCACACACATTTGTGAAGTGCGTTTTGGGCTTTCACTTATTATCATCTTTCCGTTTTCGTTTCCATGTCTGTGTATATGCACGCGATTTTTTTTTTAACTCTACCCCCCGCCCCCACCCCTTTCACTTGTTATGTTTGTGCCTTCGTTTCCGTGTTTGTGTAATCGAGTACACAGTAAACACGAATATTTTTCTTTCTCGTGCAACAAAACCCAAGGTCGAGGAAAATATCCTTTTGACAGTGGCAAAGTGCATTCATGCACCTCTATTCCGTGAGTTTCCCCTTGGGAATCTGCTTTATCAAATTGACAGAACAAAGAAATATGAATTGGAAAGCTTGATAATGAAAAGAATGACGAAAAAAAGCGAGGCATGAGTCTTTCATCATATCAAACCCGGTACATCTGTGTAACTTTTGCGGATTAGTTTAGATCAAGTCGGCTTATGCCAGCGCGGGTCTTTGCTCTACGACAGCCAGTACGTGTGGTAAGATGTAATAAAGAGCAGAAACCCTGGTATGGACCGCAAGACTCTGACCTACCAACAGAGACGAATTTTGTCGCAATATTTCATGAGAAATCGGTGAGATTCTCTAGTAGGAACTATTGCATTTTCTATTCGAATGATCTTGGGAAAAATAACAATGATTCAAATAATTCAAATTTTGTAGCAATATTCCAGGAGAAATCGGTGGGATTCTCTAGTGGGAAACTATTACATTTTTTATTCGAACGATCTTGGGAAAAATAACAATAATTTCATTCAAATAATTCGTATAGTAACAAGAAACATTATGACAATTTTCAACGAAAATATGTATGCTTTCGCTACGAGCAAAATGACTGCATATCGATTTCCTCAAGTTACGAGTAACGCTAATGTTAATTTAAATGAGAAATTTAATGTGGAGGCAGGTGGAAGGTTATGCTTCGTTTGAGAAGTATCTACAGTTCGATTTACATCGCATGACTAAAGGATAAGTTAACAAGAGACTGCTGTCGACGGTATCAATTGCAAATCAACGTCACGCGAAGCTAATTTCAAAATAAAGTGGTCTTCGATCTACTGAAGACACGGTATTTGTAACTTCATTTAAATGTTCATTGCAATTCCAAGGTTGTCAGACTGGTGTGATGAAAACCATCTCACATTTAGCACGTTCGAGTAGCGTGATGGAAATGTAGTGTGGTCTGCCTTCCTTAGTCCAATCTTATCATATTAGAAAGTATGAATAGTGTGATTATTTAATGGCACTTCTTTTTGAAACGTTACAAGTATGTCCTTAATGCATATTCATGCTTTTGGTTAACTGATCCCTGACTTAACGAATTAATAAACCTCTAGGACATTTTGTCCCTCAATTCAGATGCTAAAAGGAACCCTTTCTCTATTCATCCTATAATTAATCCAAAGGCAATCAGGCTATGTAAGAAATTCCTAATACTGAAACTCCATTCCCCTTCTAGACTTAGAAAACAATGGCTGCATTCTGCTCATATCGGCAACCCCTTTCATTCGTTTTACTATACCCAAGTTCATATTCTCTATCTTCCATCTTACTTTCCTTAATCCTCTCCTAACTATTGTTACACCTTTCAAACTTTCTTGACTCTCAATTTCCCTTTCAGCGCTGAATGGCTTCATGAAAGGTTCCAGCACTCTCTCTCTCTCTCTCTCTCTCTCTCTCTCTCTCTCTCTCTCTCTCTCTCTCTCTCTCTCAATTTAATATTCCATTCCATCAGCACCTCAATCCTATTCAAGACCGTGCATTAACGAGCCACTCTCTCCTCTAACTCATGAATTTTCCAGCGGTCATTCCGTTCCAGGTTTGTTCTGGAATCTAGACCTGCACGGTATTTGAAGTATTGATTATATACAGAGAAGAAGAAGACTTTTATTCATTAATACGACCTTAAACCGTGAATGGAAGCGGAATTTCTTCCCTTCTTCTGTATTCTGCTCAGCTGACAAACTCTGGAATTCTGTTACTGATTTAGTTTTCTGCCCAGTTGCGGAACTGTACCATTCTGATACTGATTATTTCGATAAAACGGCTCATGGTGAATTTTGAAAAGCATTAATTTCGATGTATGATTTATATATCTATATATATATATATATATATATATATATATATATATCACAGGGACGAGAGAGAGAGAGAGAGAGAGGAGAGAGAGAGAGAGAGAGAGAAATAGAAGTCCTGACAATATTAATAATACTGGTTGAAAGCAACTGTCGTTGATAATCGGTAAAACGAAAATCTTTATTTGGGAATCATATTATGAAAAAGTTATCGAAATGAGATTTGCTAAAAATGTCGAAAATTTGTTGATGGAAACCATCTTCGTTTTGTCATTATCATCACGAAACGGGGAAGTTAATCAGACATGAAAATGATGAATTATTCGTTTGATTAAATTTTGCCAGTAAGCGACAGTAATCGCAAAAGGGAATCATTCGTGTTCCCGGGGAGTGATGATATAATATATATATTATATATATATATATATATATATAGATATATATATATATATTATATATATATATATATATATATATATAGTATATATATATATATATATATATATATATATATATATATATATTCATCCCGGGAAAAACGAATGATTCCCTTTTGCGATTACTGTCGCTTACTGGCAAAATTTAATCAAACGAATAATTCATCATTTTCATGTCTGATAAACTTCCCCGTTTCGTGATGATAATGACAAAACGAAGATGGTTTCCATCAACAAATTTTCGACATTTTTAGCAAATCTCATTTCGATAACTTTTTCATAATATGATTCCCAAATAAAGATTTTCGTTTTACCGATTATCGACGACAGTTGCTTTCAACCAGTATTATTAATATTGCCAGGACTTCTCTCTCTCTCTCTCTCTCCTCTCTCTCGTCTCTCTAGAATATTCTCTCTCTCTCTCTCTCTCTCTCCTCCTCTAATGCTCTCCTCTCTCGTCCCTGTGATAAGAAAGAATGTCATTATCGCTTTTATGTAGTTTTTGCTCTCTGTCTTAAAGCGCGTCTCACCTAAGACGAACGCGGGAAAGGTGGAAATTAATAAAGCTTGGTAAGTATCCAAATGGACGAGAAGAACTTCACGTTCTTAGAATGAACTCAAGGGTATAGAGAGAGAGAGAGAGAGAGAGAGAGAGAGAGAGAGAGAGATGATTTTACTGAAAATTACTATTATGAGAGAGAACGATTTTAATGAAAATTATAGAGAGAGAGACAGAGAGAGAGAGAGAGAGAGAGAGGAGAGAGAGAGAGAGAGAGAGAGAGACAATAAAAGTGAAAGAGAGAAAGATAAGCGAGAAAATTTTCGAGGAGAGAGAGAGAGAGAGAGAGAGAGAGAGAGAGAGAGAGTGAAATTCAAAGAGAGAAAGAGAAGCGAAGAAAATTTCGAGAGAGAGAGCTAACTTAACTCAAAGATATAAGAGAGAGAGAGAGAGAGAGAGAGAGAGAGAGAGAGAGAATTAACTCTTAAGATATAAAATAGAGAGAGAGAGAGCTAAATTAACTCTAAGATATAAAGAGAGAGAGAGAGAGAGAGAGAGAGAGAGAGAGAGAATCTACCAGAGCAGTAAGAGGCTTAATAAGACATTAATTTGAGAAATCTGGGGCTAGGCCTCAGACAACGCTAATGACGGCCCCCTTTTTCCATTGATGAAAAGAGGAGGTGGTGGTAGAGGGTGGGAAGGGTGGGTGGGTTGGGCCGAGGTAGGGGGAAGGGAAGGGGAGGGAGGGTGAGGAGGAAAGGAAGGTAAAGGGGGGTCGAATTACTCTAAATTATGGATTGGGAAGTTAATATAAGGGCACTTGCCTTTCTTCTTCTTCTTTTTCTTCTTCTTCTTCTTCTTCTTCTTCTTCTTCTCCTTCTTCTTCTTCTTC
>NC_087221.1:30553405-30610905 GCF_015104395.2 Macrobrachium nipponense | reverse complement strand
AACACACACACACACACACATATATAAATATACATATACGTATGTATATATCTGGTAAATGTGACCAATAGATCGTAATAATATTGTTTATGAAAACATTCGCAACGGCTGTGAAAGGCTTCAGATATTAAGGGCAAACATTTACTGCCCATTTGAAACTGCGTAAGACCTACAGTATAGTTATTGGGCCTCTGTTCAAGATTATCCTCTTCATCTTATCTAGTATTTCCAATTAGGCCTATAATAATAATAATCATACTATAATGGGCGTAATGTCTGTCTGTCTGTCATTCAATCACGGCCAAACGGCTGGTCAGATGGGCATGAAACTTGGCAGGGTTATGGTGGGGACCCCTAAGATGGTTTCTAATGGGGTTTCATCCAACCTACCCCCCTCCTTTGTAGGGGGTGGGGGTGAGAAGGGATTCCCTGAAACGGAGCCGTTTCTGGCCGTGAAACGAGGCTGGTTATTCCCGTAGACTTAGTTACTTTACGATTTTTCATACATAATTTCTGTACAACTTCCCCGGAGAAAGTCGCGAATATTCCAGCTCGGACACAATAGAAAATTAAAATTATCATCAATATCTGCAAGATTTTTTGAATAACTTAAATCCATCGGGACTATCAGTGCACAAAATAACGTTGAAGTACTGCCCGGTAATGTTGCCAATGGACATTGCAACGGAACGAGGTACATCGTTATGGAGCTAAACTCCCACGTCATCAAAGCAGTGATAGCAATGGTCCCTCACACCGGCAAACGTCTGTTCATCCCCCGGATTTCTCTGATGCCTTCGGACAACCAGTTTCCATTCCAGTTACGGTGCAGGCAATTTCCCATCAACCTGGCCTTCTCATTCACTGCAAACAAGTTGCAGGGCCAGACTTTGGAACGTGTTGGTGTGTTTCTGCCGTCACCCATGTTCACGCATGGCCAACTGTATGTGGCGATGAGCAGAGCAACTGACTCTGCCAACTTGAAATTAAGTTGTGGACAAACTGATAATATTGTGTACAAAGAGGTTTTGTAGTAGGTATGTATAAAAATCGCCCTTATTTTAATATTGCTGAACAAATAGTACATATAAATTTTTCACGTTGCTAATAATAATAATAATAATAATAATAATAATAATAATAATAATAATAATTGTTCGTTGTGCGACTATTTGTCTACAAGCATTGTTCATTAGCTTGTAGCTATTTCTTCCAGAAGACGGAGAAATACTGATTCTCTCTCTCTCTCTCTCTCGCTCTCTCTCGTTCCACTGCCTCCATAAACCGTTCCTAAGGAGCAGCTCCTTGCGTCATGACTCTTTCTTCAATTTTGATTTTATTGGCTTCGTGGGAGATGAATTATTCTCCAATTTGCCAGGAGGTATTTATTACAAAGCCCTCTTGATTAGGGACTGTTCTTCGTCTTCGCTCCCATATTATTAGTCGAAAGATGGAGAGAAAGAAAACGAGAGGGAGAGAGATGACCAAAAGGAGAGAGCGAGAGAGAACAGTCTTTTGATTAATAAGAGAGTGAGATATGAGATTCTTCCTGTGAGCGTTGTAATGAGACGAAATAGAATTATTGATCCAACGACGGGGCGACCTAGACCTACCCAGCGTGACCCAGCCGGAGAGACCTTCTCAGCCACCTCCCACTTTCTCTCACCTCGAAACCGATAGGAAACGAAGATTTATCTCAAATTCGTTCGCCTTACTATTGGTTCGTCTCCAGATCTGTATTTGGTTCCGTTCATAAATCCAAGGAGAACTGAAAGTACTTCCGAGAACCCACAGAGATCAAAACAGCAATAAATTTCACTCCCTGACAGTCTTCGTACTAGCCACTTCATGAGCTTGTTAGGAGAATGAGATGAAATGATCCGAGATTTCTTTATAGGATTAAGTTATAAGCAAAGAAAGGCAGAAGTCTAAGCCTAGGTCACTAAATTCGTAGGTGCTAGAAGACGTACAAGGCCCAGGGTCAGGCTGATCTAATATATTCATGGGGTTTAGGTGCATTGCGATGGGTAGGCCTATGTCAGGACTGACATATAGTCCCTGATAGAAATATCAGTTATTGGGTTTCATCTATATTCATGAACTGAGGCGATTACGGAGTGGAATTCTGTCATTAGGAGTCCAGTGAGGTGAACCGATATATTTTACCTTTATTGCATTTTAGGAATTATTTTTTCAAACGATTCGCATAACCAGAAATATCGGTGAGTAGGCCTAGGCGGCAAGTAACTGAAAAGAATGAGTCACTTGTGTAAATACATCGAAAGTGGTAATTTTTTTCTTTCATATTCCAGTTGCCACAGGGAAAAATGAAAAGATACTTGTCATTAGTATCATTTTGTTTCATTTGTATATTTTAATCTCAACAAACCTTCCCACTTTCCGGTGATGGCAATTTAGAGTTTTATTTAGGAGTTGTAGGACGAGCGAACCTAACTTTCTACTATCAAAGAAAGAAAATCCATCAGTAATTACCACTCTATAGCTCGTTAATATGAGGACCCTCGTTTCGTTCCCCCCTAAACAGGCTTTATTACCCTTGCGCTCTCTCTCCATTTTCTTTAGGCATTATTCTCCCCATCTTACATTCCCTTCCATCCTAGCCTGCGCTATTTTTTCTTCCATCATTCCTCTTCCTCTCCGTCATTTACGCACTGACTTCAACCCTTCCATTCCAACTCTGGGGAGCGTCAAAGAAGTCCCCTGTAGGCCTACGAAATCAGAAATGGTACGTCCGAAAGATTCCGGAGTCTTGGAAAAAGTCGGGATTTTCCCTCAAAATTGGTTTGGCGCCTTTCAAAATAGGCCTAACGGTTCGAGCCTTGTAAGTTTTAGACGAAATCCGTAACGTAAATATACCAGATGCATTCATACGTATAGCTGAATGAACGAAGAACGAAGATAAATACATTCGAAAACGAATAAACAACACAAAATCGGTTTCGTACGCCTAAGTTACCCCCTTCACGCTGGAGACTATTGCCACAGGCAGAGTTCGTAATTACACACACGCTGCTTTCCATTTATCCCTACGTTAAAAACCACGACTGCTTACCTTACTTTGGTTTTATGCACACACAAAAATTCTCATCATTCGCATTATGATCAAAGCATCAAACTGATAATATCTAAAGGTAGAAGCCTTAAAATTGGCTGTTTTAGCGACGTGTACCAAGATGGAGATGGCAACGAGTGAGTGAGGGGTCACAGTCATCGAAACCGAGCGGCCTTCTTTCTTTTCCTTTTCCCCTCACCTCAATCGCGTAAGCATCCGAGAGAAGGTACGCTGCATTCGGGGGGCCTCGCCGACCAAACCTTCGGTAATAAATTTGTTTTTATCGATCACGCTAGGCCTATGGTCTCAGAGTGCATTCTCGAGCCATATTTGAATAGCAAATGGTCCTTACACGACGAAAGAAAGATGGGACATTGAAAAAGGAGTTTGGTAAATATCTACAAGAACATTTGTAATACCATTAACTGCTTTTATGGATGAAATTTTACGTGGGACAAAGTTAAAATGATGAGAACAGATTATGTTAACCTACCACTACTACTACTACTTGAGAGGCACTTTTTGCACTCATTCCTTCCAGTGTTTATATTTAAAACTTTAATTTGAATAATTTTCACATTTCGTGAATTTTAAGGTAAAATAACCTTGTTTAAATCAATCTACAAATATTATAGAAACATTTTGAAAGATGATGGAGATTGGCATTCGACAGATACCAGGTATAATCCAAATTTCTCTTTATGGATATGATAACATTATCAGTGTGAAACCAACGCTTCAGTTTTTTTATATAAATATATGATGAAGGGAACCACATGGAAAACTAAAAAAGTTTTTTCTTGCGTCATTACTCTCCCATAGTTGAGATTTTTAAAATGAAAATCACCAGGATACAACCTTGCATATCTCTGAAATATTTACGATGCTCAGGTTTGGTTAAGATCCAGCGACTAAGTTAGGTTAGGTTAGGTCAGGTCAAAAAAGGGAAGGTTAGTAAGGATGCATCAGTGCTGATGTATAGGTTTTCTGGTGTGTGTGTTCATGCAATTCACTGAATTATTTTTTCAATCTACAGACCTAGTTTGTTGAGTATGTTCATGCTATTTGAACGATATTTTTTCATTGATTTTTTTTCTAAATCTGTAGACCTAATTTGTTGAATTAAGTTCACGGGTCTGTGAACAGGTGTGAAACCAAGTATAGTTCCTTTACTTGTTTTTCTTAACTGTTTTCAGTCTAATAATGAATAAACTACTGATGTTCTGCGCCTGATTAGTTTATAGATCTAAAGATTTAATGTTTTGTCTTGTATACTCTTTTATATTTCAATAATTTCATTAAATCTTTAAAAAAATATTTATCTACTAATTTTTTAATTTATTGTTTTTTCTATCTTAATAAGCGATCTCTTCTTTCTGTATTTCTCATTACCTTCTGTTATTTCTTTCTAATGAACGACATATTCTTTGGAACCTCGGATTTTAAGTCAATGTCTCTTTTTGTGGGCTTGTTCCATATGAATAAGGTTCATCTTCTGAATATAATAATTAATAATAATAATAATAATGTACTGACATTACCTTAAGCGATCGCATCAAATATTGTTCTGATTAAAACATGTACTGAGTAAACGTGGCAGAATGAATTTCAAAGTTAAAAGTACCATTTTTTTTTTTAAATCCAAAATCAACTAATATTACAGTTATGCTTCTAAGGTAGATATGTTTCTCATTAGAGAGTCTCTCTCTCTCTCTCTCTCTCTCTCTCTCTCTCTTCTTCACCCTGATAATAAACTTCATTAAAATAGAGTGAATGCCGACCGTACCTTTAATGGTGGCAATAATATATTTGTAACTGAGGATATTAAGTGATTTATGAGAGCTAAAAGGTAAGCATGGTTTTAAGGTGGGGTAAAATAAAATTCTTTGGTGACTGAGAGAGAGAGAGAGAGAGAGAGAGAGAGAGAGAGAGAGAGAGAGAGAGAGAGAGTTTATATTACGTTAATTTTATAGGTAAATAAAATTACTAAAAAACCATTCTTTCGCGACTTAGAGAGAGAGAGAGAGAGAGAGAGAGAGAGAGAGAGAGAGAGAGAGAGAGATTACTACTACGTAGACATGAGTGTTAGCTTAGACTGGTAAAATAAAAAAAAGTAAACATGGTAAGTCTTAATTTTGAAAAATATAACAAAACATAATTTCTCTAATACATCCATTGCTTATGCTACAATACTCAAAATTATCTTTAGACCATTATCAGTCCAATCGTGGAAACGAGAGAGAAAAAGAGGAGGCGACTTACGAGGTAAAAAACGGTGAACTCTTGATGAAAACCTACACACGGACGCTGCTTAAAGTCAAAACTATGTATGTCAGTAAAAAAAAAAAGAAAAAACGAAAATCCTTTTAAAAGAACCTATAAACAACGTAAGGAAGCCTGAGAACTGCAGCGCTAATATAACAAGTTGACCCTAAAACCGGTTTTCCGTTGTTCTCTCTCTCTCTCTCTCTCTCTCTCTCTCTCAGTCGACAGGGAAGTTTTGAAAAAGAGGCTATTAACTTTCTGCTTCTGAAGTCGTTGCCCCTTACAGCCTTATAAATGTAATTTTATTTTCTTTTAGGTTGTTTTAAGTTAAGTTTGTTCAAAAAAGGTATTTTGTTGTAATTATTTTCGGTTAAGCCTTTAGTAGACGATGGTTGTTGTAAAGACGCCTTTTATCAAGTTTATTTCGTGAGCAGCATTTACGAACAACGTAGAGGATGATGTGTATTCGTTGCAGAAATTAATCAATGTCTAATACACACACACACACAAACACACACACACACACACACACACACACATATATATATATATATATATATATATATAAAAGTATGTATGTATGTATATATATGTAGTATATATATAATATATACAATATAAAATATGTATAGTATAAATAAAAAAATATAATATAGTATATATATATATAATATATATATATATATATAATATATAGAGAGAGAGAGAGAGAGAGAGGATGAGAGAGACGAGAGAGAGAGAGAGAGAGTAATAATAAGCTTTACTGCCGATATTTATATTCTCTAGCAACTATTTTACATTGACTGTGCCTACATAGTAACCTTAGGAAGTGACGATGTCTCAAGATTCAAATGCACCGTACCTAGTTGAAGGTTGTGAACCCCTTGGAAAGGAAATTCCCCTAAATGGCGGTTCAGCCTCCGCCTCACAGGAGGAAACAGCAACCACATCGTCAGATCACAGGTTTTAAGAGTACAGCTACTGCTATTGAGGTAAGTTTTGCAAAGCTGGACGTTATTACGCTAGGAAATACTGTACTCGTGGTTTGAGGTACAAATGTAATGTACGAAATAACAAAAGAATGCATAGGAAAGGGTTGTAAACCCTTTGGTGATGGAGAAATGCCCAAAAATGTAAAATTAGCCTCCTATCTTGAGGCCAGTGGAAACCTCAATTGCCACTTCTGTTTATGTATGCAGTATGTATGTATGTAGGTTAGAGGAAATAGGGATAAATAGATAGAATTTAGGCTTTAGGCCAAAGGACAAGCGCTGGGACCTATAAAGTCATTCAAAGCTGAAAGGAAAATTGACAGTAGAAAGGTTTGAAAGGTGCAACAGGAGCAAAACCTCGCAGATGCACTACGATTCAATTGCCAGGAGATGGAAGTAAGAGAATATGAACGGAGGTACAGTAAGAGGAATGAAAGGATTGTAGCTTAAGGCAGAAGGGACGCTGCAAAGATCCTTATGTAATGCTTACAGTGCACCGCTGAGGAAATAGGGATATAAGAGAAATTCAAATAAATCGTTTCATAGGTGCAAATGCGAAATTCTGGAGCCATTAGGTTTCAGGTATTACATAAAGTGTTATCATTTTTGTTCATGGACGAAGAATAACCATGCAGTGTCCTTATCACGAAACTGAATATCAAAGGACACCGCATGACATTCTTATCAATTATATGAGCTCACAACAAACAAATGGCATACTTAGTGCCATATTGGAAAAATAAAAGACTTGAGTTAAAATGAAAACAAAAGAATATTGTGTGATAAGCGAACCCCCAGTCCACTATTTCATGATGAATAGATAAATAAGAAAAATAAATAAATAAATAAACTGGGTAGATAAATAATTCATATTCTTAATTACATGGCCACTATGGAAAATAGTTATTAACAGCTATAAATTCGTTTACTGATATGAATAGTAAAATATTTTAAAAATTCTAAATAAATTTGTCCCTTTTATTAGGTCTAATCTGTCCTTTTTCTACCTTGTAGGTAACCAATTTCTCACATTCTAGAAGCCTATGACAACCAAGAAATGTGATTCGGTTATCTAATTTTGTAAACAAATGCCTAATTCCATTGCCTTATTGAGGTGCATCTCTTCGATAACTGACTTGGAGCTGACTCACAAGTCTGTCTTGCTCTAGTTTTCTAGAAGCTTTTGACAACCTAGAAATGTGATTCGGTAATCTAGTTTTGTTAACAATGACAAATGCCTAATTTTAGGTGTATCTCTAGATGTCTGTTACCGACTAGGAGCTGACACACCAATCTGTCTAGCTCTAGTTTTCTAGACTATGACAACCTAGAAATGAGACAAGATGATACAGTTTTGTTAAATGCCTAATTTTATTGCGGTTACTGAGTGCATCTCTAGAAGTCCCTAACGGGTCCTCACAAATCTATCTCTAGTTTTCTAGACCTATGACAACCTAGAAATGAGACTAAGTGATACAGTTTTATTAAGAAATGCCTAATTTTATTGCGGTTACTGAGTGCATCTCTTGAACGGTGACTCACAAATCTGTCTAGCTCTAGTTTTTCTAGACCTATGACAACCTAGAAATGAGACTGTGTGATACAGCTTTGTTAAGAAATGCCTCATTTTATTGCATATACTGAAGTATATCTCTATTAGACCCTGACAGACTGGCAGCTGATACACAAATCTGTCTAGCTCTAGTTTTCTAGACCTACGACAACCTAGAAATGAGATTAGGTGATGCAGTTTTGTTAACAATTGCCTCATTTTATTGTGGTTACTGAGGTGTATCTCTAGAACTCCCGAACCGACTGGGAGCTGACTCACTTTACAGCCCAACTAAAATTCAGCCCCGCTCCTAAAAACCATCTGTTTCCAGTAGACCTCCGACCTTAGCCACCCTACCTCGGTTATCTCCTCATCTTTATTACTCATTACCGTTGAATAATGAGGATGGTGATGTTATCACTCATTCACATCCTAATTAAATCTAAGAGTACCTACAAAAAATGGGAGGCGCGAGATATAAAATTTGCAGGACATATGTCCAGAGGGTGGCAACTTCGCAAGAAATGTTCTCTTTTGTTTTAGTTGTTGGTCTAGTATTCTTTTCACTGGTATGTTGTTGGTCAGGTTACATAAATGAGTATTGTTATTATTTTTATTATTATTATCATTATTATTCAGAAGATGAAACCTATTCATATGGAACAGCCTACAAACATTTCATTAACATGAAATTCAAGCTTCCAGAGAATATGGTGTTCATTAGAAAGGAGTTATAGATGGTAATGGGAAATACAGAAAAACAGAGTCCACTTATTAAAAAAGAACCAATAAATTAATAAATACATAGAAATCAATTAATTAAATGATTAAATGATTAAACTACATTTGCTCGAACTTCTGAGGTTCCAGCCTCACAACATCCTCAGGGAGGCCGTTCCACAGTCCAACGGTGTCAGGAATAAAGGACCTCTGGAACTTTAGTGAAATTTCCAAATCATTTACTTTTGCTTAGATTTAATCTGCGAGGCTAATGTTACGAAATTAACTTACCTGAGCTTACTCAACGTTTATGTCTACAAATCTAGTTAGTTATTTTTACTGCTAAAATATACAACTGATAGTGAAAATTTCTCCAAAAAAAAGGAGACATACTACAAAATATACAAAGTGGACAGTAATCTCTTTTGTTCTTGCAAGTACATGGCCTACAAAGAAAAATACAGCATCTACAGTATGCAACCCCTGTTTCGTATTTCCACATACCACAAACATTGACCCCGACGAACTATATAGGTCTCTAGCCACAGACCCCTTGGAGATCAAAACCCAAGCTCCCTTTTGCCCACAAGAGCAAAATGCTACCATGAATACTGGATCGGGAAAATCATATGCTAACCTTTCGGAGATCGCCCGCGTACGCAAATTAACCGCCACCCCCCGCCCCCTCCCCCCAAGACCAAGTTGAAATTCGGCATCATCAGGCGGTTTCTTAGGCTACTCGTAGTCAGACTCGCGTCTTCGCGAGATTCTGTTTTCATAATGAGATTCTTGTTTATTTTATGATGATCTGGAGGCCAGGTTCTCTCAGTGATGGAGTCTATTGCCCTTTTATGATATTAAATATTATTCAGCCTTTAATGACGGGCTACGCGATGCAAAAAGAATTGGTAAATAGGCTGACGATTTTATTACTAACTGATATGATTATAAAATTAGGAATTAGATGGCGAGATAAAGTGAAGGAAGATACGGAGATATGAGGTTTAGTGGAAGATGATGCCTTTGATAGAAGACATTGGAGAAAGCGCATCAGCAGGCAACCGACCCCTTAATGTAGGGATAACGGTGGGAAAGAAGAAACTACCCATACATGCATATATAACATATTCACAGACATTCAGCCACAAGCATCACTCAATATAGAATTCAGTATCCCTTTGGATAATGAAGCGCTTATCAATTCTAACTTTCTTTGCATGTGACTTACTCCTCAAGTATGGTGAATTTGATATTGAGTGATATCTGTGGATTACTATCTGCCACTATTACAATGTCATACGCGTACAAATGACAGAAGTGCATGTAACATTTGAATACTTATGTGTATGTCTTTCAATTTATATATATATATATATTATATATATATATATATATATATATATATATATATATAGATATATATATAAAAGTTCCAACGCTTCATTAACTTTTCCTGGACTTTCACCTGCATGTTCCACTGAACGGACACTCAGCAACTGAGCCAAACATTTATTCACCTTTCTCTCTCTTCTCTCTCTCTCTCTCTCCTCTCTCTCTCTCTCTATTCCCTTGCTGTAAAAGATCATTATAACTTAACGCGTGTGATCTTATATTTATCAGTGTTACTTCGTAGGCCTAAGTGTTACTGCTTTGTTGCTGCTCAAACTACTGCTACTTTTCCATTGCTGTTCCCTGACAGTAGGCCTTCTGCTTTCCCCTATTTCACCCTACCCCCTTAACAGACCTTCGATTACTTCCATCCGCCCCCCTGCCTATCTTCATTCCTCCCTCCCCTCTCCCCCTCCCTCTCCTGACCTCTCCCCTCTCCCCCTAGAGATTCCCCCACCCCTACAACACGTCCCTGTTCTTGTCAAATTGATCCTAAGAATGTGGATAATTTTTGGAATATTCAGCAACCGATAGATTCTTTATTCTTTTTTTGACTCTATTTTCCTCTGTATCATTCGTACAGCAAGTCTCATATTCAGTCCCGATGATTTGGATCATAAATTAATGCGTGACCTTTTCCGGTCGACTATTGGATATATAATAGTTGATAGTAAGGTCACTGAAGTTTCCCCGTGGCTTCGACGAGACGATATCTGATGTTCAGTATTGATGAGATCTTTGCAATTCTTTCCGTTTCTTTTTATTGTCATTCATTGGGGTTTTCGTTTTCCTCGCTTCCCGATCCTTTTTCGCTCATCGTCATATTCCCGATTTGATTTATGTCCGCTTGATATAAATATATTCCTAATGGAATACGATGACGTACCACGTTTCACCAACAACATTGGAGACACAAAGTGAATCCTGGAATACTAGTGTAGAGTTTCGCTCATTTCTTTAGGTTAATTCTTAAGTATATATGTCGAAGTATTCTATTTCCATGTTTCTCGAATCCTTGCAGGTCATATAACACCAGCCCAATTAAGCAAATATCGAGGACCATGTCTTTTTTTTTAAGTGACGATAAATAAATCATAGACAAAAAACATTTTGGTTTGAAATATATTTCTTACACCAGAATTACAGCCTTGAAGATTATTATTATAGGTTTTTAAATAGGAATAATACAAAGAATGACTGGCCAAAACCCTTAAAATTATCATTATTTTTTAAATAGGAATAATGCAATGAAATTAACGCTCAATAATTTTTCTGGATAGAATTATTCTTAGAGCATTTTCAGTCATTTTAAGAACGTATGAACCAATCTTCAATTTATTACCATATTCAGTGAACGCTCTGTGGACCACCCAAAACGTCGACATGGCCCACTAGTGGTCCATAGACCACCGGTTGAGAACCATTGCACTGGTGTGATATACATTTAACTAATACGAACGACTATTTTTTTTTTTTTTTTTTTTTTGACGGGATAGTCAATTTTATTTTTGAGCCGAGTTGCTTGAAATAAAAAATTCTTAATCGAAAATGAACATGAACAACGAGCGTTATTAATCAGTAATTTATCACAGTCTTGTTGCTGTCCATGACAAACGTCGTAACGCTGGCATTTATAACAAGAGATACAAACATGTTAATAATATGAACTTATTTACTTACCTTCTGATCTATTTGTTGATAAATTTGTTAACAGTCATAATGATTAAAGAGAGAGAGACAGACAGAGTCAATTTGAAAACTTTTTTCTGGATTATTATATGATTATTATTATTATTATTATTATTATTATTATTATTATTATTATTATTATTATTATTATTATTATTATTATTATTATTATTATTATTATTGGTTGCAGGTCCACACTAATATTGCATGTGAAGTATAAAGTCTTTAATAGATAATAAAAGCTTTCGAACCTTATACTAGTATAAGGTTCGAAAGCTTTTATTATCTATTAAAGACTTTATACTTCACATGCAATATTATTGTGGACCTGCAACCATTGTCATCATTTTCGACGCTTGAAATTGTGCCCATTATTATTATTATTATTATTATTATTATTATTATTATTATTATTATTATTATTATTATTATTATTATTATTATTATTATTGCAGCCAATTTCCCTATGAAAATATCACTTTGAAAAGCGGCTACCACAGTGCCAAAAAGACACATAAATAAATATTTCGACTCGACATTATCAAGCTCAATATAGAGGTATCCACTTTCCCAAAATCAATGATTTTTGTGAGCTTTGCGTGCGCCAAGGATGGACGTCGTTAATGAAAAGGTAAAAATAAAAAAGGAATAAAAAAGAAAAAAGAAAAGTAAGTATAAAGGTAAAGAAAATTTTGATCCAAAAGAAGGGACCGCAATAATGTCGAAAAAGCTATTATGGTATCAAAACGGAAGCAACAACAGTCATTAATATTATAATAATGATAGCAACAACAGATTACCATGGTAATTACAATAACAGATGATCGTAATAATTTCAACACTAAAAGATTAAGACAATAGCAACAACAGATTATCATAATAATCCCAACAACAGATGATCATAATATTCACAACAACGGATTATCATAGTAATGGCAACAACAGATGACCATGATAATAGCAACAACAGCAACTGAAACAGCCAGCATAGAAGAACAGCGGCTGCAGCAACTAAAGCAATTACAAAATGAGCAGTATGAACGACAACATCAATAATAATAATAATAATAATAATAATAATGTGAATGCATTTATATATATGTACATATCATACATACACATGCATACAATGTATATATCAGTATACATGTGTGCGTATATATGCAAATATGTACTATGTAGGTATATGAGCATACAGCCTGATAGCCTGATAAAAGTGTGATAACCCGCTATTTCCGCAAGGGTGACCATTGAAGAACATGACTAGTAATAGTCTCCTTGCATTAATTTCTTGTTTGCCTTCCGTCTTTATGTATGTTGTTCTCTCTCTCTCTCTCTCTCTCTCTCTCTCTCTCTCTCTCTCTCTCTACTACAAAAAAGCAGTTTCGCAGCGAACAAGAAAGCACCTCAAAGTTGTTCGACACAAAACGGCGCGTCGTAGGACTACTGCACAGCACACGCCTTGGAGCCCTTACAATTACCGCCGTCAATAATTCCTTGAAATATGTCAAATAAATCAGTATCTTTAACGCGAATCCCTCACGCGATATTTCGGCACAAGTAGGCATTACCGGCAGCCGTATATGCCTATATGGATTTCCCATGGGGTTAATTTAACGGCGTTGAATCCTTTAATTCGACGGACTAGCCCACCTAACGGGGGGAACAACCCCCCCCCGCCCCCCCCCCTCTCCCCCACCCTGTGCAGATCGATAGGTCTACTGCTACCTACCAAGGTCTAGAGAATACAGTAGGTAATGGCATGTTAACCTCAAGAAATGAGTCAATGTAATAGCTCCAGCGAAGACACCGCCGTCAGGTAGAGAGAGAGGCCTAGTATGGTGAAGCGTCCCTTGTTTCTTCTGTCATTTACACGGTCATTGTGTGGAATGGTGACCCTTGAACGTTTGTGAACAAGGATTATGGGGGGTTATACCTGATTTTCTCTTTGGACGATGCTTTGCCTGGTTTTGTCCTGGAACTATGAGTTCTGAAACGACTTTGTACAAGTTTTTACGCACTGGTGTAAGCTTTTATTATTTTTTTTTCCGTCTATCACAGTCCTCCAATTCGACTGGGTGGTATTTATAGTGTGGGGTTCCGGGTTGCATCCTGCCTCCTTAGGAGTCCATCACTTTTCTTACTATGTGCGCCGTTTCTAGGATCACACTCTTCTGCATGAGTCCTGGAGCTACTTCAGCCCCTATAGTTTTTCCAGATTCCTTTTCAGGGATCTTGAGATCGTGCCTAGTGTTCTTATGATTATGGGTACAATTTCCACTGGCATATCCCGTATCTATTATTATTATTATTATTATTATTATTATTATTATTATTATTATTATTATTATTATTATTATTATTATAATAGGTCTTTACAAACTGGTCTAAGTTATAATTATTATTATTATTATTATTATTATTATTATTATTATTATTATTATTATTATTATTATTATTTATTTATTTATTTTTTTGCTACGATGAAAATTTTTCTAACTTTCTGATGATGTCTTTTTCTTCTTTTGGAATGCTGAAGATAAGATCTAATTCCCCTGCTGCTTCCGCTGCCATTTCTGGTTTTCCTCCTGACGTTATTATTATCATAATTATTGTTATCATTGAGTAGATGAACCTTATTCCTATGGAACAAGCCCACAAAAGGGGCCACTGACTTGAAATTCAGGCTCCCAAGAATATGGTGTTCATTAGAGAGAA
Source organism: Macrobrachium nipponense (assembly GCF_015104395.2). Classification (NCBI taxonomy): domain Eukaryota; kingdom Metazoa; phylum Arthropoda; class Malacostraca; order Decapoda; family Palaemonidae; genus Macrobrachium; species Macrobrachium nipponense. Next base: position 30,596,507 of record NC_087221.1, on the reverse strand, counting down.
GAAAGAGGAGGTAAAAGGAAAAACAGAAAGCTGAGATCAATAAGTTAGGAAATAATAAATTAACAAAGTAATGCAAAGATAAAAATATAAGTAAATTCCTATTGTTATGAAGAAAATAACTCTTTCTAGAGAATTTTATCAGCAAACCAAATAAAATTTTTCAGAGACATTTTTCTTTATATCATCATCTGTTTATTTCTGGGTATACAAAAAGGAGATATTTTTCCTTTCCTGGTGACCTTAAGAATCTATCTCATATACTGAATACTTATATACAGCTATGGAATGTCTTTTAAATTACTCAATGAATATGAACGCATTTCAAAGGGTAGAAGACACTGAAAACGCAGGACAATGGTAAACAAAGATACCCATTTATTGTTTACTAACAACAAGAACTGACGAGTTTCTCTGCGAAAATATGAGAGATAGAGAGTTAATAAAACAATACAAAAAGAAACACGAAGATCAACAGTTATCTAAATTTTTACTCTTCATCTTATTCGGAGTAGATGGTAGGCATGTCAGCACGTAGTTGCCATCCAACCTATAAAGGTTTTATCATAATTTTATTATTGCGGATTATTTATTGAAAAAAGAAGCTAAGGAAGAAGTGTTGGTGTTTGGATCCTACTAGGATTTTTAGAATAGGAAGAACCTCTCAGTTATTGAGGAAAATCTCAGCAAAGCATTTCATCAAATACCGGATATATGGCAATTTGAGCCCGCATGCATAGTAGACGGCATCTACAAATGAAAACTTAAAATCAAAGCTGTTTTTGGATTTATAATTTCCTGGGTTCTTAAAAGCTTTAAGGACGTGGGAATAGTACCCTACCCAACTATCTGTCTATCTATCTATCTAGATTAAGTCAGCCTTGTGCTGACACGGGCACTTGAGACAAATTGGTACCCAAGAAACTTTTCTCTGTATTGCAGGAAAATTCTTTTGCTAATTTCTTTTCAAGCGTTTCCTAAGTTACCAAGACTCAGATCGCCATAATATGATTAACACTGCTGTTATCATCTGTCATATTCTTTTTTAATTCCATTCTGTTAGCATTTAATGAGGACAGCACTGTCACCTGAATGATAATGTTTTATGTGACGGGATTTTTTTTTCCTAAAGACACTTTAAGGTTTTTCCACTTCAAGAAATGTCATTGCAAAATAGTATAATTTTCTATTGCTTCCATCTAAAGCCACGCAATCATCATGTGTGTGTGTGTATATATATATATATATATATATATATATATATATATATATATATATATATATATATATACTATAATTATATAAATATTCATATGCATGCATATATATATATATATATATATATATATATATATATACATTATATATACTATATATATATATATATATATATATAATCTATATATATATATATATATATATATATATATATAACACATTGCTTACATTAAATATATACATACGTATATAATTTTACAAACACGAACATTATACGCAAAGATGTTTTGCATTGTGTATTATGTATAGATATCCAAGCATGCCTTCTTTTCCTTACCTCCTGTAGACAGATATTCTTTCCATTTATCAACGACTAATTTCAAGCACAAAAAACACTAATTGACAACCCCTTCTGAACCGTTAGCAACGCGAGAGAAACAGAAGAAAACCAGAGGCGAAGAGATAAAAGGATAATAAGAGGAGAGTAAGAGATAGGGAAAGAAAGAGACGGGAAGAGAGAGAGAAAGAGAAAGAGGAGAGAGGAGAGAGGAAGCAGGCACTGTACAATTACTCTCGCTCCAGTCTTAAGAAATTGGACATGAGATTTATTACAGAAAATAGACCACGAAAGGTTGATTTCTGAAGAAGTCGAACATAAGTCTCGCAGCGAAGACGGGGCAAATCTCAAATTAATCTCCAATGAAGGGCTTTGCAACAGTTGGTAGTTCCCAGGAGCCTTCGCCGGCGTTTCATTACCGTTCGGTATCTGTAGGCGCCCGGCAGAGGGGCTTCTTCCGTTTCCATTCGAGCGCTCGTTGTGAAATTTCCCCATAAGTAATATTCAGGACGCCAAGTATATTCCCGAGGAATTCACAGCGCGCCGACGCGTGTCAGAATGCTTCGGACGACGGATGCGGCGGAAACAGGAGGGTGAACGATGGCTATTGGTTTGGGGGCATCCCGCTTTTCACAGACTTGGACACCTGACTTAGGCCTGATCAAAGTGACGGCGACAGTCGTCATATTTTGCCAAAGAATTCAATTTTCTGCCGCCAATGAGATAGACGGGAATAAAGGGGAAGGGGAGGGGGGGGATATTGGTGATAGGGTATAAGGATGAGGAGAGGGGGGAGGGAGTGGGGGAAGGACGAAAAGGTAAGGAATGAGAGGCGACGAAGCTGAAGGGAAGAATTTATACGACTGCCGAAGCATCATTATTAAACATAATTAAATGAAGTTTTTTTTTTTTTTATTTTATCATTCGCACAGGTGGAAATTAAACAGAGGTTTTCTCTTGTGGTAAGAAAGGGTTTGATTATTAGTAGCTACTTGGACTGAGGGCTCTAGTGGTTTTAAAATTATAATCCTTATATGCATATATATATATATATATATATATATATATATATATAATATATATATATATATATATATACATTTTATATATATCGCAACTTTTATCAAGTCAAAAACACCCGCATTTTCGGAGTATTTTGGTAGTAGGAAGTTATTGAAATCAACCTCAAAAATAGATATAAAATTTCTATATACAAATATAAAAAAACCATATTTTCTCGTTCTTTCTTTGGTGGAGTTTGTCAAACTGGAGTCTAATATATAAAAAAATACAAAATTCCTAAAAAAAAAAAAACTATATGACACCTGCATTTTCAAAGTTTTGTTTCCTTTAGGGGAGGTTTTCTGTCATTTAAAACCCCCAAAGCATTTATCAAAATTTTCATTTAAAAAAACAACAAAGTCTTCGGAGATGTCTTTCGAGATTTTTTTTTTTTTTTCAAAACGAAATCCACGAAATAAAACATCACAATTTCGGTGGATTTCCTGCTCACTGATTTTTTTTAAACGAAACCCCAGCGAGGTATGTCAGTTTCGACAGATGTCAATCATAAAACGAAAATTTATAAAATGTCTGTATTTATTCTATTTCACGAAAACCTGCTGGTATATCTCATCTGTAAACAAATTCTCATTTGTCTTACAAAATGTTTCACCTGTCTGACAGCCATGACGCAGAATAAAACAATAGTTCTAAGACCTACGAAGAACAAAATATTTCTAATGAAAATTGGATACGGAGCTGGGTACGTTGAGTTTCAGGCATGCCCTGCCTACCACAACTATGACCGAAATTTATTTTAATTGTCTTTTTTAAAAGAGCCAGTGATCTCCAACTTCAAGAACGGTGACCTTATGTTCAAAAGAAATTTCCCTGTTCTAAGTAATATTATTAATCACATGATTTATTCTTTTAAGTGAACCTGAATACATCACACTTTAGAATCAAAATGGAATATAAAACTGAATCCAAAGGCCAAAAGGGAGAACCTATGAGGTCATTCAGCGCTGAAAGGGAAATTGAGAGTAAAAAAGTCTGAAAGGTGTAACAGGAGGAGAGCCTCGCAGTTGCACAACGAAACAATTATTAGGAGAGGGCGGAAAGTCAGATGAAAAAAAATATGAACGGAAGTACAGTAAAAGTAATAAAATAGGTTGCAGTTAGGGGCAGAAGGGACGCTGCAAAGAACCTGAAGTAATGCTTACAATGCACCGCGTGAGGTACTGTGCAGGCGCTATCACCCTCCAGGGAACATCATACTTGGTATGAAACAGTTAGGAAAAAAAAAATTATGTTTTATAACCTTACCTTTAATAGTCGGCAAGTGAATAAGAGAAGAGAGATAATTTTATGTACACTTTTTTTTTTATCTTCTTATAAATAGTTTTTTCACATTCAGTCGTTTCTTAACTGAAAAGCTTCGAAGTGCAGTGTCCTGAACCTTTTTCGGACCATCTGGAGACTGGGGACTGGTTTCATTCTGAGGGAAGGAACAAGAAGGCATGTAGTAAATACCAAAAAACGGACACTTAATATTATTGATAGTCATACTGCTGCAACAACAATGGAAACTGGTTTCATTTTGAGGGAAGGAACAAGAAAGCATGTAGTGAATACTAAAAAAGGGACATTTATTATTATAAAAAAAATCATACTGCCGCAACATCAATGGAAACTGGTTTCATTCTGAGGGAAGGAACAAAAAGGCAGGTAGTGAATACCAAAATGGGATACTATGTCCATTAATAATAGTCATAAGTGCATTAACAATAAACAATGAAGAAGTACGATGCTTATACATAAAACAAGATAAAAAAGAAAAGAAAAATAACAATGTTACATTACGAGCAATTCATTTGCCTTTATCAGAGAAAATGTCACAAAAGTATAGAGATCTGTTTACAAAGCCATTCATTAACACAAGTAATTTTGGGGGGTAATGTCAGTCTGGTAACTACGTAATATTCACACAGGCGAGTTTTATGATGGAATCATTTAAATATAAAATCTGTAACCACTGCTGCCTATTTGTATTGTCTGCTTTCTTTATAAAGTTTATTACCTCCATCCTTGATAAATAAATAAATAATTCAATAGTTACCTAATTAAGTGAATGGATGAATGAATGAATAAGTAAATGATAAATAATAGATGAATAAATAATGAATAAAAAAAAATACAAGTAACAACCAAAGCAAATAAGTAAATGAAAACAGGTAAAAGCTTCAAATTCTAAGAATTTTATCCTGCGTGAAAAATTACAGTTCTGCTGCATTTTGGTTTTGATAACGTCGTGATAACATGACAACTTGAATTTAACGGTACTCATTTTAGGGTCATGGAACTAAATATAGCAGTGACAGACGTGCACAGGTGCTGATGGTAACCAAAAGCACACACATACATACACATACACATACACAGTATATATAAAGCTGTGACGCAATAAGCCATTTTAGCACAGCCTGCAAAAATTTTTTTTGGGAAAAAAAGCAGAATAAAAAACAGGATAGTATGAACACGTGACCCATGGATTGATAGATTCGTTCCATAAAGACGGCTATGGCAAGCTGCCGAAAGGTAGAGACGCTGAAGAAACGAGAGAGAGAGAGAGAGAGAGAGAGAGAGAGAGAGAGAGAGAGAGAGAGCGGGGGGGAAGAAAAAAAAAGCATGATGAGCTACCGAAAGTTAATTAAAACTGAGGAAATAAGAGAGACAGAGAGAGTATGATATGCTACTGAAAGTCAATACTGAAGAAACGACAGAGAGAGAGAGAGAGAGAGAGAGAGAGAGAGTATGATATGCTACTGAAAGTCAATTAATACTGAAGAAACGAGAGAGAGAGAGAGAGAGAGAGAGAGAGAGAGAGAGAGAGAGAGAGAGAGAGAGAGAATGGTATTAATAACTGAACAAACAAGAGAAAGAGAGAGAGAGAGATGGTATATGTTATTAAGAAAGTTAATTAATACTGAAGAAAGAGAGAGAGAGAGAGAGAGAGAGAGAGAGAGAGATGGTATATATGTTACTGAGAGAGAATTAATACTGAAGAGAGAGAGAGAGAGAGAGAGAGAGAAAGAGAGAGAGAGAGAGAGTGCAGAAAAGCTGGAGGAACAGCCTTCCCCAAAGGCAGGCAGGCAGTCAGTCGGAGGCGGTGCCAAATAGTGTGGCATTCTGTCGACATTCGACACTCAAACTGAAAACGCCGGAATTACGAGTCCTAACAATTGGGTTTGACAAATGGAGACCAGCGCTTTGGCTCTTAGGAAATTGGACATCGGTCACCTAGTATCGGAGGAGGGGGGGGGGGGGGGGGGGGTTGTCTTCACTATCCCCCTCTCCCCTCCCCTACCAGCCATCCTCTCCACACTTCATATTTTCCTTAATTTAATCGGTGAGGCCGGCCTCTGGCACTCTGCGCTCGCTTTATACACTTTCATTTTTCATTTCCCATTCCGCCACCTGGACTCGATTTCCTTTGTTTTGTTGTGGATTTTGTTTCCTCGGGAGATGCTGATGGTGGCTGCTGTTGCTTTTATTCTTCTTTCTCTTACTCTCTCTCTTTTTTTGGGTTTAATCCTGCTTTCCATCTCTAGACATTATCCCATTTCGCCAAATATTTTCAAGTTTTTTGATTTCCGAAATTTTCTATTTGTAAGTTTGTTTTTTTTTTGCTCCTTGGAAGCTGCTGGTGGCCGTTATTGTTTTTATTCTTCTTTCTCTTACTTTTCCTTTTTTCATTCTTTTTTCATATTGTATTATCATTCTTAGATAGTGTCCCATTTTTCCGACGAATATTTTCATGCCTTTTTATTTACGATTTTTTTTTTCATAATATTTTTCTATTTATCAAGAATATTTTCATGGCTTTTTATTTGCGACTTTTTTTTTCATTTTTTATCACTAATGTTTTCAGGATTTTCAATTTGCGAAAATATTTTTTTCATAATTATATTTTATTTATCAAGAATATTTTCAGAACTTTTAATTTACGAAAATATTTTTTTTATATTTACTTTATTTACCAAGAATATTTCCAGGATTTTATTGACGAAAATATTTTTTTTCAAAATTTTTTCATTCAAGAATATTTTCAGGATTTTTAAATTACGAAATGTTCTTAATAATTATCTTTATTTTTCATGAATATCTTCAGGATTTTTTTCTTTTTCAAAGATATTTGTCTTCAAATTCTTTTTTCTTTATTTATCTCGTTGGCCTTGATTTTCCTATCGTCTCTTATCCGTAGGGCTTATATATTTGACCTTTATAAAAAATATTCCATTTATTTCCCATTTTCTCCCTCTGATAAAAGCTTACCCGGAAAAATATTTATTTTCGGAATTATAATTGGTTCTTTCGTTCATCCCGGTTGATTTAACAGAATAAAGAAATCTTTTTTATATTATTTTTTCTTTTGTATGATTCGCTTGCCTTCGTTCAGAACCGTTTACAAGAGTTTGTTTTTCTAAATTCTGACATTTTCATGAGATTAAAAGGATGGCTTTTGTGGATCGTATGGATATGAGCAAGCTGTTATTTACAGACACATTCACACTCATACATACATACATACATACATACATACATACATACATACATACATATATACATAGGTATATTCATTTTAGGTATATTTATATATATAAACTATAATTTTATTATTTATATATTATATTTAGGTATATTTTATTTTTGTCTTTATTATATATATATAGATATATAATAATATATATATATTATAATATATATATACACACACACACACACACAAAATTATTCAAACATTTTAATAAGCCTTGCACGAATGAGACATTCTTTTTTAAGAAGAAAGTTAAGTAAAAGAAGCTCTTTTACCGTTAAGAAGGGAATATGGCCCTTATCTACGATGACATAGGACATAATCACTTAGGCTTCTAATATTATCTGTATTAACTCATATAGAACCTCGAACATGCTTGGAAATGTTCAGTTGCAATATACCTAAATAAATGTAAATATAATCTTAATATATTTATCAAAATCTAAGCAATCTATGGTTTTTTTTCTAGATTGTACTTTGAACATTATTTACAAAATTGATTGGTTATGTACATCTCTCTCTCTCTCTCTCTCTCTCTCTCTCTTTGTATTTTACTTAGTCAGTTTCTATCCCATTTACCTTGCCAACATTTACATATTTATAACTGTCCCATTTGTGTGTTCCCGTACATGTTTAGACGGGTAATTGGAATTACTCTTCCTGCATCAGTGAGTGTGTGTGTGCGCGTGTGCGTGTGTGTGTGTGTGTGTGTGTGTGTGTGTGTGTGTGAGAGAGAGAGAGAGGAGAGAGAGAGAGAGAGAGATTTCTACATTCATTTCACTTTGCTCCTGTAAAAAAAATAAACATCTGCCAACTCTTGCCTATCCAAATAGACAGAAAGAATGAATATACGAGTGGACGTGTGTGGAAGAGAGAGAGAGAGAGAGAGAGAGAGAGAGAGAGAAGTCGCATAAACAGGCAACAAAAATCCTAAAAGTAACTCTTAAGATAAAGCCCGATAGAGTTCATGTGATTTAGATCACTCGGATAAACGGGTGTAATTCCTTCCCTCCCCCCACCCCTCTGCCTTCCCAGCACTCCGTAACCGTATCCGGAACGGCCATTTGGCCGGTTGAATGAAAGGCGACACAAAGAAATGAGATTTGAGGGAGTTTTCCCGAATTTTGGAAAATTTTGTTTAACTGTCACAGATGTTTGGTTGACCGGGTTGTCTCCCGACCCCGATAGGACGAACAAGTTTTTTTTCCCTCTGTCTCTACTTTAAACGGAACGGTGCATCTTTGTTATTATTATTATTATAGGATATTTACTCTGTATGCATTTTAGTATTATTATGATTCATATTATTATCATTTCCATCTTTCGCCCACTCCATTCAACTTTGTTTACAATTATTATTGACATTGCCAATCAAAAATAACAATTGTCATTGTTGACAAGCGTATCGAAAAAATTTTTTTTTTTAATCATTGGCTGTTGGTTATTAATGTAATCATTATTTGTCGTAAGTAATTATTATAATTATTTTTATCATTGAAACAGTACCGAACTTTTCAGTTTTTCTTTTTCATTACACTAACTTTTTAATTTTATTATTATTATTATTATTAATATTATTATTATTATCATTAATATTATTATGAGTTTAACGGCGCACGCTACACTCCGCTGCACTGGAACCCGGCGAAGCCCGTCATACCTCCCAACCTTCCAGATCCCCTACCTTCCCGCCCCAAACCGGGACGGATAAACAGGTTTGCAGGAAGATGGTTGATGTGTTATATCTTCCCCACCCTCCTGATCCCCTACCAACCCGGCCCCGGTGTTCCACCCCCACCCGGGGCGGACAAACAAGAAAGGCCCACATCAGATTTTATTATTATTATTATTATTATATATTATTATTATTATTATTATTATTATCCTTTTTACTCACAAATATACAGAAACAACAACAAAAAAAGGCATTAAATTACTTCTATTCATGACCGTAATCTAACTTTGTCTATCACAAACATAAGCTGAATAACTTCAGCGAATGAACGTAACAAAACATCGAACTTCTTTCCCTGACACAAATGGATCTTTACTTACTGCAGAACATCTATTCTCTTTCTGACGTGCAGAGAGAGAGAGAGGAGAGATTCAAAAACGCCCCGAATGGCGGTAAAATGTAAATTATTGGATTTGTGATGTTTGTGCTTTTTTTCGATATCCGTTTGTGATGGTAGCAGCTGGCGGCAGCAGCCTGGGTGGTTGGAGGGGGGGGGGGGGTAGTAGGGTAACAGGTAGGGATGGTGGGGTTGGGGAGGGATGGGGGAGAGAGGGAGGGGATGAGTAGGTGGAGGAGGGGGAAGGGTAGGAGAAAGGTAGTAGGCCATTTGGAATGTGAAGGGGTCAGGTTGGGGGACCCCCTGGTATTACTATATCCTTCCTCCCCCTTCCCCCCTCCCCCAACACTCCCACAACAGATTTTGCCTGTTACTTTATTCCATTAACGTTTTATTGTGTTTCTACATATTCAGCCTCTCTCTCTTCTCTCTCTATTGTATGCTGTATGCCCGGAGACTTCTGCTGTTGAAATTTCCCGTTCTGTATCATTTAATTTAATCTTATGTCAACAGAAATGTTTATTTTTTACCCAAGTGAAATGTTGGTCTCATATCTTGTAGTATATATATATATATATATATATATATATATATATATATATATATATAAAGATATATATATATATGTGTATATATAAAACTATATATATATATATATATATATATATATATATATATATATATATATATATATATGTATATGTGTGTGTGTATTTCACCATCACTGTTATATTTCCTTCGTTATCAACTTCTTGCGATAACTGGTAAATAAGCCGTTTTAATGAAAGGATCAATCATTTTTATTTAACAGTTTATTTTTCTCTTTTATCTATTCTTTCTTCTATATTCCCGATCGGATTACGTTAAATAATGTTGAACTGTTCCATGAGTAAATGAAACTTTTTTTTACAATATATCACCTGATGTTATTTGCATTTCGCATTTGTATTAAATTTGCATTTAGTTTTCCTTTGTATTTTCCCGAGTCATAAGAATAAAAAAAGTGTTTAGTAATGAAGTAATACGAAGAAAAACTCAAATACCCGGCACAGTTTTAAAAATTTAATATTTACTCAAATCAATTGCAGATCTAAGCACGCAATTCGGGATACATATCTAGTTTAAATTCAGCTGCAAGGCGCGAAACTCTAATAGCCATAATAATGAATCCAATGAATCATTAAAGACAAACTTCCCAGTACAATGATTTTTGGGGCGCCAAGACAAAGGTGCATTCCTTATGCAAATTCATAATTGCATTTGTCGATCATTTTCCGCTGCTTTCAATTCTTCTGTTACCAAGTCAGTCTTCTAAAATCAATTACATGTTAAGTTATTGTCTAAATTACTTTCTGCGTCCCATGCATGCAACGATTTACACGTACCAAAGTTTTTCAAAGTTTGAAATTCGTGCTTATTTTAACTTTATTTTTATTAAAAACATAATTCTCAAATACTGACATTAGAAAACCATCAACATTGACATTTATACTGAAAGTTAAACATGTTATACAGTAATTCGCTCGTTATACATTGTAACCATTAATGACAAGATGTGCACAAGACCTTTCATATTACGACGTAAAGATCGATGGCATTCTGTGCGAAAATCTCTCACTTTTCGAAGCAATTATTGATGGGATTGTTACGAAAATCATCTCAGTATGTGCAGATATCATTATGATAACGTATTTGGCGATTATATTTTCCTACTGATCATCCCGATGGAAAAGTTATTTACACACACTTACACACACACACACACACACACACACACACACACACACACACACACACACATATATATATATATATATATATATATATATATATATATATATATATGACATGATTTTTCCATATACAACCCAGAGTATATAAATATATATCTGTGGTTAAAAGGCTGGAATCAATTCCCAATTCCCTACAACTGGAAGTAGGTGACACACAGTGTATTTCATTATAACCACGTATGCATGCATCAACATACGTATGGTACCTATACATAGTCAAGCAAAATAAATTAAACAGACACACTCACAAGCATACCCTTTTATTCACTCTCATGATCTCTGCTGACGCTTATCACTCCTAGGAAGCAGCGAACTGAACTCAGGGTTGCCGTGTCGTCTTTCCCCCTTCCTTTTTTTTCGAAAAAAAAAAAAAAAAAAAAAACAAAAAAAAAAAAAAAAAAAAAACCGTATCTTATTTTTTTTTTTTTTTTTTTTTTTTTTCATGGATCCCACCCTGTTTTTTTTTTTTTTTTTTCACTTGGTTTCCTGGTTTAGCTTTGCAACAGTTGAATCGGCGTAACAAGATACAGGAAATCGTAGTCCTGAAATACTCGACCTATTTTGTAAATGGAGCTCATCTGTCAGGTCATTATGGGGGAGAGAGAGAGAGAGAGAGAGAGAGAGAGAGAAGAGTGGGTTTGGTGAAACCTCCTTTTTGCGAAAGTGTGCATGTTAAGAATGAGGAAGAGAAAGAATAAATTCTCTAGAGAAATGTATTGACGCAGATAGAGAGAGAGAGAGAGAGAGAGAGAGAGAGAGAGAGAGAGGAGAGAGAGAGAGGATATTTATAAAAGATATGTATTTTTGTATGGAGAGAGAGAGAGAGAGAGAGAGAGAGAGAGAGAGAGAGAGAGAGGATATCTATAAAAGATATGTATTTGTATGGAGCGAGAGAGAGAGAGAGAGAGAGAGAGAGAGAGAAGGGGCGGTGTGGTTTAGGAAAATGTAATGGTATGAAAACTAATAGATTGCAGGGATTAAGTGGGAATGGATTAGATACATGAAAAAACAGAAATTATGGATTTTTCTTTTGTTCATTTAATGATCAATAAGTAATAGTAGATATAGACCGATAGATTTCTTTATTCTTTTAAATTGCTTATTGCGTAGAAGATCACCAAAATGAATTAAACCTTTGTGTGTCTCCGAGCCACACCTAACTTTCACAAGAACTATGAACGTTCATTACCCAACTTGTAAAACTAATTCCTCGAAGAACTACCTTATCGCGTTTGACGTAAAATTAAGTTCGAAAATATATCTTGGTGTTCATAACAATCTTATTAACAGAGTGAAAAATGAGTCCGCTCATGCACAGAAAGTTGAAAATTCACCGAGAAAGAATTAGAAATGAGGAGGAAATGCGTTGAAGAGAATGTTCGTCTTTGTTAAAAGGTGAAATAAATTATTTTGACGGAATGCTTTGAGGCGAATAAATCCTTAAAAACGTATCCATAAAGAAAAAAAAAAGTTTAAGAAGCAAGAACATAATATTGGATTAACACGTCAATACGGAAAGTTTTAGAAATAAATTGCGAACCGTTACAATTCCAATAGCTAATTCTTCACTTTAGTCCTGCGGTTCATTTGACTGCGCGCTTGTGAGATGACGTCTCTGCGCAGACGAACTGCGCATCCTGAGACAGCGCAGATAGGTTTGTCAATATCAGCATTTCCGGCCGTGAATTCAAAATCGCCCGGAAGTTTCGGAATGTCAATGCGCCCTTGTTGCCTGCAAATGGCAGGTCAGGGGAAAAAAAATACAAATAGTGCGAATTTTGAGAAAAAAAAGTGGCTTATCGTTGTTATCGTTATCAGCCTCTACATTATCACTTTTTTCCCTTACTATTAACATATGTACCGTTAACATTATAAGTTCTGCTGTTAATAATAATTAACCCCTATATTGTTTCTCTTAAGATACATAAATACCCTTACTGTTAACAAAGTTTTGCTATTATACTTATTATCATTGCTATTATTATCGTCGTAAACAATCGTGATGAGGCATCTAATAAAACACGACGGTAGTATAAGAGATGGTCGAGAATTTTCTTTCATTCTACATACTTATATTGGAGCTAGAGTTGTGAGAAGCTGACCCGGACTGGACGACGCCAATTCTAATAGTAGTGAACTATTCCCCATAGGCTATCTGTGTTACACAGAAAAATATATGGATGCATGTTGCCTTTCATATATATTAGAACTGTTCCTGTCGCATTGACCTTGTCATTTTTCTCCTGACTCCAAGCTCTGGAAATATCTTTCAGTTGTCGTTTTCTGTAAAAGGAAGCTATTGTACCGGCTTTGTCTGTCTGTCCGCCCTCAGATCTTAAAAACTACAGAGGCTAGATGGCTGCAAATTGGTATTTTTATCATCCACCCTCCAATCATCAAACATACCAAATTGCAGCCCTCTAGCCTCAGGAGTATTTATTTTATTTAAGGTTAAAGTTAGCCAAAATCATACTTCTGGCAGCACTATAGGTACTAACAACATAGGCCACCACTGGACCGTGGTTGAGTTTTATGGGCCACCACCGGACAGGAAACTCGATTGCGCCGAAGAAACCTCAGCTCATTTTTTACTTGTATTCCCTACCTCGTTCTAGCCTTGAAATTCCCATTCAAGAACAAAGGTCAATAGGTCAGGATATTAATACTCCCTTTTACTTTTGAGCGTTGTAGAAATAAAAGAACGAAAGATGTCCATTGCTTAATTAGTTTCCTAAAAAAAAATAAATAGAAAAAAACACAATAAACAAAGAACCTAATTTTAAGCTTCATTAAGAAACTACAAGTCGTCGTTAAAAGGACCAAAGGCTTAGTTTTTGTTTTCATTTGCTTTCGAGCTTATCTCTAAGTATCGTTAGGTTTGTTTTATGTTATCATATCCGCAGTTCTGGTACGTTGGTACATACCTAAGACAAAAGTTAAGTTCAGGAGCGTTTATCTTGTACAAGCAAGTACGTGCAAGTGCGTGGAAGTAAGCACGCTCGAACACACACTCACACACACATACAATATATATGTGTAGGCAGATATATATGTGTGTATATATATATATATATATATATATATATTATATATAAATATATATACATTTGATTTATATATATATATATATATATATATATATATATATATATGTAATAAATTCTTCTGTTAAAACAGGATACGTCTCAAGTATAAAGCCCATTCTGTTTTGAAGCAAAGGACTATATTTCGGTGGCCTGACTGCCACCCTTTTCAAAACAGTGTTTTAATGGGCCTTTTATACTTGAGTTATTGATATATATGTATATATATATATACACATATATTATACATATATATATATATATGTAATATATAAATATCATACGTGTATGCATGTATGTAAGCACGCGTATATCTATGAATTAACAAGTCGCCCAGAGACAAACCCAGTGAGAAGTTCCGACTGACAAACTCGGCGACCGAAAAAAACAGAAAACAATAATTGGGAATCTAATGAACCAGGAAGCAACAGGAATGAGCGACGTGAACGACAAGAGCGACACAGTCAGTCAGTCCTTCCTTTTGTCGCTCCCTCCCTGACCTTGTTTGTCCAAAACGGGATCCTTTCCCATCGCTCCTATCCTATCCACAGGCCCTGGGAAAAGTTCTTTTTCCCTTTGAGATCCTTCGTCTCCTGGTACTATTCTTTTTCTCTTTACTTTCTTCTACCTCCTCTCTCTCTCTCTCTCTCTCTCTCTCTCTCTCTCTCTCTCTCTCTCTCTTCCTCCAGTACCGTCCTACCTCCCACCCCCCTTCCCCTCTCAACCCCTTCCAGAATCCTACAAACCCCCTATCCCTCCTTATTCCTCTTTCCCCTCCCACTCCCTCAAGTATCCTTATTCCTCCTACTTCTCCCTCCCCTTCCAGCATCCAACAACCCCCCATCATCCCCTCCGTCCTAAGACGATAGTGGCCATTCCCACCTTGCCCTCCCCCTCTCCTGACGGGTCACTCCTACCGGGAATGGACCAACGCCCCCCCGAAGTCCACCCTCCAATCCCCCTTCGTCCAGAGAGAGAGAGAGAGGTCATCCCCTTCCCCCCCGCCCCCTGACAAAGGGTTTCTCCCCCATGAAACTTGAAATAAAAGCGCCACTAACCCCTTAAATGTTCCACCTCACACTCGGCCATCAAAAGGGCGGGTCAGCGTCAATATTTGACCAGAAAGACCACACTTGCAACCACAGCCAATAAAACAGCCGCTTCTAAAAGCCAATAACCTTTTAATATAAAGAAATTGGCGAAACCCGTTTCTGAACTGTGGTTTAGTGTGGGCGTGCGCGTGCATGTGTGTGTGTGTGTGTGTGTGTGTGTGTGTGTGTGCTGTGTAGTCGTGTTTGGTTGCTTCACTTTCCATAAATTCTTAGTTTATTCTTAACAGAAGTTACGGCTTTTAGTCTACTGTGCCAATTGTGTTTGTAAGGAAAAGATTTAACTGTATGCACGTAACATTGCTCTTAGATAAGTGTGCATCCGCGTACGTATATAGTACGTGCGTAGCAATGAGGTATATATGTGTATATATATATATGTATATATATGTATATATATATATATATATATATATATTTATAATATATTATATTATATATATAGAGAGAGAGAGAGAGAGAGAGAGAGAGAGAGAGACAGACAGAGAGAGAGACAGAGAGAGAGAGAGAGAGAGAGAGAGAGAGAGAGAGAGAGAGAGAGAAACGATTGAACGAACGCGGGGGAGAATATTGGAAACCTCCCAGAGGCTACTATAGGCTGGAAAGTGTTTTTAGGAAGTATTGGAAAAGATTGTTTTCTCTGTTGACTTTTCATTTCTGTTTTCCCCTCCTCCCCTTTCCCTCTGTTGAGAGAGAGAGAGAGAGAGAGAGAGAGAGAGAGAGAGAGAGAGAGAGAGAGAGAGAGAGAGAGAGAGTGCAATCGGAGGCGCTGGAAGATTTGTAAAATTTTTTTAGCTTTTTTGCTTTTATTGAAATACGTTTAACTTACGGTCAATGTTGGTGATTCTAACTTGCTCTAATTGATAAGAGGTAGCCTATAAGCAAAGAAAATGAAACAAAGATATATATCTCGGGGCTTCTTAGGTAAATGTGTTGTCGCACCATGACAGTGCTAATGGTAGTAGGAATGTCCCTTTTCATTTAAAACATAGAAAAAAATTCAATTCCCAAATTCTGCTATCTTAACTTTACTTCTCTCTCTGTGCATTACGACACTGACGTTATATCGTATAAGATCAGTTTTACCAATGGAAGTTGGGTCTCAGTTAAGTCAAGCAACTGAGTTAAATACAATGGAGATTAGTTTTGCTTGTTTATTCACTATTATGTAAATTATAACCTCTGTGGAGGTTAGGTAAAGAAGTGCAAAGTCAGATCTCCTATTCATTTAGTTCATTGGAGTTACACTTTCGGTTGATAAACACATTCTGAAGCTGAATATTTCTCAGTCACGGACCACTCTGGACTTTTGTATACTAATGGCCGAAGCTGACAGTTCATCATGTGTATACATACAAATCAATTTGTCACTCTTTTAACGAACTGGGGTATTCTGTTTTTTTCAGTTTCTTCAGTTGTCCAGACAAAGTGTCACGCTTTTTGATACTCTATAACAAAAAATTTCAGCTGTCTGCCAAAGTGTCTCAGTTTGTAATACTCTATAACATATCAAAATTTCAGCTGTCTGCAGAGAGTGTCTCAGTTTCTGATGGGCTATTCTGCGTTGTCACATTTTCCAACCAAACTTCCTCAGAAGATGAGCTCATCAGAGCCTCTGAATAATATAAAGATCTTTGAAGTCTATCTTCTCAGAATGGGGAAAAAATGGCCTACGTTAGTTCGTCAAACTAGGGACGAATTATATACAGTAAGTTTCAGGCTTGTAGCTTCGTGGTTGTATACACGTTGGTCTGCTCCTATCTAAGTTAACCGAATCATTTTCTGTTTTCTGTTGATGGCGGGGTTTCTTTCTCTTCTTTTCTTTTCATTGTACGTTCTGTTTTATTCTATTTTCTTACACTTTTACGATATCGTTAGTTTTTTACTTTGATTCATGTTTTATCCGCATCAGAACTGAACAGCTAAAAAAGGCTATCTTCATTTCGCTTACTTTTATAGGACCCAGCGGGGAGCTGGACGACAGTAAGTCTATGCATGGAGTCTATTTCCAATAGACTATCGGTGTTGCAGACGATGCAAATATATGGGCATACATTGTAAACTGCTTCTCGATTTCAGTAGAACAGGCCCGAAGGATCTGTTTTCAAATGAGAAGTAAAAATTAGAGTAAGACAAGATGGAGAAGCCAAAGGGACGTTGCAAAGAAAAGAAATGAGAGTAGAAATGACAACTTAGGAGTTCGGGAGGTGCCGTTGCAAAGGCAACAGTTCCCACACAAGCCTGAGCCGGAATCTGAGACCCTGTATTTTTGACAGCTGTGTGCTCTGTTCAAGAAGCAAAAGCCTCCAGAAAACAGGGTCCTATTGTATATACTGAAGCAAGAAGTTATCGGTCATTACACATAGGTTAAAAGTGTGACATCCCTAATTTGTGATATGAGAAGATTTAACTACGCTTGCTACAAGGATATTCTATTTAATTTCATATTTTTAGACCAGCACTGGACAAACTAAATTGGAAAAATTAAGAAATCCTCCATACTACATACAGGCTTGTAAACAGTACTTACGCGTTAATAGAGAGACCATTGCATAAAATGTATTGGCATATCAGTTCTTCAGTCATTATTCAAACACTTATTTTTCAAGTTTTGCAGAACCTAGGCCTATATATTATAAAACATAATACGATGATGTAGACTTGTCATGGCTCAACGCTTTACCACGATTCGTTTATGATTTTGTTTGTCTGTGCAAAACACAAAGAATTGAACTCATTTCATAGCTACTGAAGAAAACTCTACGTTGGATATAGAGAAAGAGAGGAAAATACTTACTGAACGTAAAGGAGAGAGAGAGAGAGAGAGAGAGAGAGAGAGAGAGAGAGAGTAGCAACACAATAAAACAAAACAAAACGTAAGCAATCAAACACATCGGCCTATAAAAAGAGCTCAACAAGTATCCATCTCCCCATCTCCCCATTTTCCCCTCTTCCTATTCCCCAACGGAAAAAAAGAAAAAAGAAAGAAAGAAACAAGAGAAAAATGAAAAAAAGGACACAAAAGCAAACCAGAGAGACAACCAAGGAAAAAAGGATACAGATATAAACAAATATATTTCAGACCCACAAATGGAAACGAGGAACTTCATCGGAGCACAAACATCGTGCATCGGCCACCACCCCTTCTGGTCTTCCCTCAGCCAATCAAATTTTGGAAAATCTTATTAAAAAGCCCCGGAGGTTGGCCCTAGGGTATAAATTCTCATCAGGATCTGAAATTTTCATTTGTGCGATCAGAAACCTTTTGGGGGATTA
Organism: Macrobrachium nipponense; assembly: GCF_015104395.2. NCBI lineage: Eukaryota > Metazoa > Arthropoda > Malacostraca > Decapoda > Palaemonidae > Macrobrachium > Macrobrachium nipponense. Next base: position 30,578,023 of record NC_087221.1, on the reverse strand, counting down.
AGAGAGTTCTAGGGAAGGCCACCACCGCTGCTTTTCGTGGGTCCTGGTGGTGGCCCGGTTAATTCTACTTTAATGGCCTTTTTAGACGCCCTTTGTAATCTAGTGTATTGGGACAGAGAGTACATTAATTAAGAGAGTAACTCCGTGTTTTCCCGTAAGCCCTTTTCGCCGGAAAACTTCTTCGGGGGGACCTCTTTCGTTTCTCTGTACTGGAAGAGGAAAAATGAAATGGGATGAAAAAAGACAAAGGGGATTCAATACCAAGAATTGCTATTCTTCTACGTATTTCGTTATAAGTAGTTTTTTTATATATATATATATAAATATATATTATATATGTATAATATATATATATATATATATATATATATATAATATATATATATAATAATATATATATATATATCAAAGCACACGCATGTATGTATATACTACGTATGTTTGTATGTATGTTTAAGAATGGTAAAGTTATTCATATAACCTTGTATTTTAACGACTGATTTGTTTATTAGACATAATTTTGTCTGTTAATTATACGTTATTTTACACAAAACCACAATGTGAATGTTCCCATTCTACCTAGGTAAAAATCTTTGATGATGTTAGGAAGAGAAATTGTTCATTTACTCTATAACATTACAAAATAGTCAGACTGACAAACAGACAGACAGACAGAGGCCCAGAACTGCCTAAATAAAACACGCAAGTCAATCAATCATTCACTCATCGATTAACAGGTCATTTGTAGTAGTACTTAATTGCCATGCTAGTTATCTAGTAAAACCTACGCTTGCATATATCTTTGACTGTACACATCAACCAGTGAGTCTCAGAAACCTTTTTTTACGATATCCTCCGCTCCAAGAAATAAAATGAAGCTGGTTGAAGTCTTGCAAATGTTTCTCTGTGCTACTTTTAGCTTTTAGCACTTTCTTGTGTTCATAAATCATTCGCACAGAACATCTCACTCCTCTGTTTCCAAGGACAAAAGATTTTAAATGAGATTAGACGTCCTTCCGTAGTTTTGACAGGTGTGGGACCATTTTCAGACGCTGGTGTTCCCATTCAGTGTTTTCAATCCTCTGTTCAAAGAACAGAGTTTTATAGTTTAAACAGATGTAGGACCATTTGCGATACCAGCGTTCCGATGAAATATCCTTACACAGCTTTAACAGATGTGGGTTTGCCAACGAAGTCCATAGGACCACTTTTAGATACAAGTATTCCATTCCCACACACCACCATGGGAAAATCAATTCAGAAACTTTTACGACATCGTCTTGCAAGCACAACCGTCTACATGCAAAAGAAAATAAATAAATAAAAGCCAGTTTGTGTGTTACATATTCTCGAGAGCAAGCAGAAACGCGAACGTAAAAAGCAAGCAGAAAGACCAGTAACTGCTATTTTTAACTTCAACTTACTTTCATCTGGACTGCGAAAAATAACCCGACGACACTCTTAAGTCTTCTCCGCAACCAGAGAAAGTGCAGAACAGCGATAGTTCCTTGTAATGTCTAAATATAAGTAGAGCAAGCGCATAATTCTGCAATTTATGCGAAGGATATGTATACGAATGCATGTACGCATAAATATACACACTTTCAACTGTCGCTTAGTTCACTGTGTTCACTGTGGACATTGAAATAAGGTCCTATTGGTCATCCTCTTTTTTAATTTATTCTACCGCAGGTTTGGGCAAGCAAAGGACCGTTTTCGGGTCTCGCTATTCTTTTAAGTGGTTGTTCATATATATAATTAGGATTCTCAAAGGAATCAGCATTTCATGACTTCTGACAGATATCAAGTTGTATTAGTTTTCCTTTACTTAACAAGAATTACATTTCTTTAGAATATACTGGATATTTTGCCAGATATATTACAGAAATACTTTGATGTCATTTCTGTACCAGATCTTTTTTAAAAAGTGTTAAAAGAACTTTTTTTTTTTTTGGCGAAACGCAGCTGGGATGAGTAAGGTTATTATGTGACATTACGACCTTCAGAATAGCTTTTTGTCTGGGTAAAGGAAATGGGCAGAAATATGAAATATATTAGTAAGGTCAGAAGTATGTCAAATTCTCTCTCTCTCTCTCTCTCTCTCTCTCTCTCTCTCTCTCTCTCTCTCTCTCTCGTACAACACTGAACTTCAAATATCTGGTATTTTCAGACTATAAAATATTTGAATATGATTATAAAAACTGATGCTTTGATTGACACTTTTATTATATATTTCGTTATTATTTAAGGAAAAAAGTGCGAGACATTTATCCTTAACATTTATTTTTGCTTATCGATTTAAAACCGAATTGTGGCCGTAAACCAAAATACCACTGGTAACTATGATATTGTATTTACCTTTTGTTTTGCTTCCCACTAAAACCACCACCTATCGGGCACCTATAAAACGCTAAAACCACACCTATGGAGCACTTCGAGCGTCAAAGGGTGTACAAATCACACACCCGAAATGTGAAAAAAAAAAAAAATAAATAAAAAATAATCGAAGTCTCTCCATCATAAGGAAACCTCCGGACGCCGATTTGTGGTGCGACAGTCGACCACAGGTCACACCGCACCGTAAAAAAAAAAAAAAAAAAAAAAAAAAAACCTGTCGAAAGTTAAACTTAGCGATAAAGAGCAAAACAGATGTAAAGAGATGTGGAGAAACCGCACGCGCGCGTTTGTGGATATTGGCGTCCCGCTAAAACCGCCTCTTGTTATTTCGTCTTCCGTTTCAACGGCCTCATACTATATACTAAACGTTCGACATCCGACAAAGACTGGTTGAAGAAACCTCACGATTTTTTATTTATTCCTGCTATTTCTTTTATCTCTTCCCTCAGGCGGTTCGACTGCGGTGCTGCTTGGCGGTTCCACAGCGGTAGAACCTGGGTTCGATTTGGGTTTTTGTTAACCCAAATAGCTTTTATTTTTTAAGTTTGTGGATACGGCGAAAGGAAGACGGCTTTCAAGTACTATGAAAGAGAACGCTGTTATGCATAGGAGAACTCTGGATGTCTGTGCGTGTGTGTGTGTGTGTCGTGCGCTGGTGCATGAGAGAGAGAGAGAGAGAGAGAGAGAGAGTATTACCTTCTGTCATCCACACATGTACTTGAATTTTAATCAGACGATTGACAACTGCTTGCTGAAAGTCTCGCTGGAACATCATCATTATTATTATTATTATTATTATTATTATTATTATTATTATTATTATTATTATTATTATTATTATTATTATTATTCTAAGGGGTCCACAATAATAAAAAAAATGTTAAGAGTTCGTGTATAATTTAAAAAACACCTTACAAAGCTTTCGAAGCCTCCCCTTCCCTCGTGATAGAGAGTTTTTCCCAATTATTATTATCATTAATATTATTACTATTATTAATTCACAGAAAGAATAAGTAGCAACACCTAAAAAAATTGCTCAGAGAAGAGGAGAGTGTCTGAGTGTCTTAACAGGCTACCCCGTATCGAGAGAGAGAGAGAGAGAGAGAGAGAGAGAGAGAGAGAGAGAGAGAGAGAGAGAGATAAATGCCTCCGCTCCCAAGAACAGCGTTCACGAATTATCATTCCCGAATTGTCATTCCCGAATTATCATCCCACGGACATCAAAATAATGTTATGCAGATCGCGTCGACGGCCTCTCTGGGTGTTGGCACAGAAAAAATGCAAAAAAGGAGGTTGTCATATTTCGTCAAGAAGGGAAATGCCACTTGGTTTTTATTTCTAATTACAGCCACAAAGGAAGCAATGTCTCCCTTTGGTTTGTTTGTTGGCAGTATGGCGGTTAGTGGCGTGGTATGCCACTAAGATGCCGTGGGTTCGCGTCGTCCTATGGCGATGAAAAATCACTGGCATTGTATTACGACCTGTTATTGATGGCAGTGTAGAAATTATTATATATATATATATATATATATATATATATATATATATATATATATATATATATATACACGTGTTTAAGCTGAAGCTGTGTACACTTAATGCTTATACCTTCTCACATAATTATCTACAAACATTACCCCTCACTTTTCTCTAGTCTAGGTAATGTAATGTACAACTCGTAATCACCGCTAATGCATCATCTAAAACGCAGTCACTTTCTGCACAACTACTATGTGGCTTCTACTACTTTTTAATTAATCATTCTAAAGGTCTGCTTTTCTTATCAAAAGTTGCTTACAAATTTCTTTATTGCTTATTTGCCTTTTGTTATTGATCGTGAATGAAATGTGAACTGGCCAGGATCCATACAGAGCTCTCTGTATGGATCCTGGAACTGGCTAAACTGTCGATGACGCAAGCCATTCATTAGTTGCAGATGCACTCAACAGATGGCGGTAGCGTAGTATTCGCAGCACTGAAATGATTAGACTCTCCGCTCTTCGTATTGACATTGACACGTCCATTGCATCATTGTCAATATGGCTTTAAACTTAGTCGCTGTCTGTTTGGAAGTCGTACAACTTCGTTTGCTTGTGACGTCGCCGTTGTGGTGACGTAACTAGGCTGAAAGGCAAATTTCCACGTTCTAGGCTAAACCTGAAGTGTTAAGGCATTCTCTCTCCTAACTATTGACTCCGATGAAATGTTTATACATTTTTTCGGATCTTTCCTCGGTGCGTATTCACTTTTGCGGCGTGATTAGTACAAGACCGTTTGGGATTGCCGTAAATTCGTAAACAAAAGACTGTAAATTTCATAGAGATAATGACCCCAAAGAAATATTAGTCCTAGATAACGACCCAAAGTTGGAATCACTATCTAGGAAAGGTTTTATATATATATATATATATATATATATATATATATATATATATATATATATATATATCATAAATCCAAAGTTATTTTTTATGGGGAATATCAATTTTTACCATAGTTTTAAAATCATTCTTTTATTGTACTTATTTATCCAGTTCATACATGTATTTTCATACCTATTCATATCAAAAACCAAATTCATTATAGCGCTGCATAATCCCTAGGATTCCTGTGCTTGACTTCATATTCCATTACCATTAATAATAAAAAATTAAAAAAATAAAAAAAACTCTCTTTCCATTGCAGCAACTGGACGAAATGCGCCCGCGCAGTCAGTTAAAACATTCATGCGCAGATATAAAACAGCGCATTTTCTAATGCTGCTTCTCGTCTGATGAGCGCAATTCAACATATGTATGTGTATGTGCGTCTGTGTGTACTGCTCCTTAGTCGATGGTTTAAAATGAAAAAAAAAAAAAAAAAAAATAACACTATTATATAGCATGTACGTACATTCTAACATGGAGAGAGAGAGAGAGAGAGAGAGAGAGAGAGAGAGAGGGGGAGGGGGGAGGGGGGCGGGAGGGGGGCGCGGAGGTTACGGGGGTTGTGTGACAGCGATAACCGCATATCAAACAGGAGAAGAAAGAAAAAATAAGAGACGAGAATAAATTCGCTTTGTTCCAGCGAGAGAATTTAAGCAACTTCTCTCTCTCTCTCTCTCTCTCTCTCTCTCTCCTGGAAGAGAGGCGACAGTAACGGCCAGAAATATGCCTACTATGCGACAAGTTCAAAGCATGAATAAAAGAGGAGTCCCTTATCAAGAAACAGGTGATAGAATGGTCCGGGTGGAAGAAGCATAGATAGCGCAACCCCAATAAATCACAGGGGAAACGAGACAATGCGATTACGAGCCGTCACCGGTGGGCATACGCGCGCGCATGCACGAACTTACTCAAGACTGGCGGGACTGTGCGCTCGTACATGTTCAAAATAGCCGCGTTGACATGCTTACATTAACAGATAGTAATAAATATATGAGGAAACATACGCATGGTATGCTATTTTTTTTTATCTAGATAAGCAAATGAATATGGAATGAATATATGAGGAAACATACGCATGGTATGCTATCTTTTTTTTTTTTTTTTTAGATAAGCAAATGAATATGAACACTTTTCCCAACACACACGCACGCAGAGACGGACAAAGGTAAATATCTATATGTAACGTCAGATATTTCGTCTCTTAATTACTTCAATGCTTTCCAATCAGGTCGGGTTAATCTATATCACATAAACAGTATCTAAGTTTTTAATCAAACTTTGGAAACAACCTCTTGAATTTTTCTGGCGACCAAAACCACCTGTATATTCGGTTATGTAATATATATATATATAATATATATATCTATATATATATATATATATATATATATATAATATATATAATATCACCGTGTCATACGAAGTATGTCAGATTGGTTTCATGATAAATCATGGTTTGTAGCAGATTCTTGAGGTCCTGAATGAACCTCTCGATGTTTGTACAGTTTTTACTGAAGTTCTGAATCAACCAGTTCGATCTTTGTAAAGTTTTTTTTTTTATCTGTCTAAAATATCTTAATTAACCGTTTCGGTCTTCATACACTTTAAGCTGTCTCAAAAGCTCCAAATTAACCCTATCTATCTTTGTGCAATTCGCTCACTCTCTCTTTATATATATATATCTATATATATATATATATATATAATATACATATATACTAATATATATATATATATATATATATATATATATATATATATATATATATATATATATATATATAGAGGCCTTTCAGCAGTTCATGCTATCTAAAAGTTTTGGATCCACCTTCCCTCAATCTTTGTACAATTAAAGCTATCTAAAAGCTTTCAATTAACCTTCTTAATTTTTGTACATACTTTCTCTCTCTCTCTCTCCCTCTCTCTCTGTGTGTCTTTCTCATTGCACACACACACACATATATATAAACATATATTATGTATATAGAGATTTTTGTGCATTTTTCAAAAAGTTCCGAATTACCTGTATGAATTTTTTGTGCAGTTTCCTCTAGCTAAAAGCTCCGAATCAACCCTGGAACTTATTATTGTCTGGATTAAAAAAAATAAATAAATAAACAGGGTAAATAATATCTGTCACTTATTAAACATGAACAATACCTTGTTGAAAAAATACTCGTAGTCTTGAAATAGCGAAACAAATCCACAATTATGTACATCTACATATAGTTAACGATGAAGTGTACAGAGATCTTTCGGGAATCTGTTTGATTAAGACGGGAATCGAACAGATTCCCGAAAGCTCTCTGTACAGATTTACCTTTGAAAATATGTACATATACATAACTATGGATTTGTTTCTCCAATACCTTGTTTACCTTTCTAGTTTAATCAGTTTTCATTTCATATAAACTAAACATTTAATTGAAAACAGAACACTCACTCGAAATCTTGATTTACTTCAACAAATTCCCCTGGACGTTGAAGAAAAGAATTCCTTAACATATTCTAGGTTATATGATTGTATTACATATAAAAATTGGATGCCGTTAGGTTCCCCTATTCATTAATGTCTATGCTACTCTAAAACAGCCTCTGTATATTGGAAGCTGGAATAAAGCCTAACCGAGCAATTCAAACTCCTGGATTTCCTTTCTGTCCAGTCCCATGCTATTCGTACAGTCGCGCATAATTCACGCCGGGTCCTTCATCACCTCCCTCATTTCCATGTTGTTTTCTCTCATCTCCGTCATTTCCACGTTGTTTATCAGCTTTCTGGAGGCGAGTCAAAGGATCGCCAGTGTTTCGAGGCCGTAACAATGCGGCAGCTGGCTGCCTGGTCCTCTTTGCTGGGGATGACATACCGGCGAATGGAAGTCGACTTCCCCGAAATGCGAGAAATCCCTCAAAATCATAGATGCACTTGGAGAGGTGGAGAGGGAGTTGCCTGATGGCGGCGTTTCTCTCAGCATCGCTCGCTCAACTTGCCGAGACGTTCTTGCCCTTCTGGGTTCACGGAACCATTTTGTTTATTTCTCGACGTTTACCACTTATATTCGCGTCATTTTGACGTTGCTAAGCGATTATGTTGGTAAATGTAGTCATTACAATCCGGGTTACTCGTTCGAAATGGCGTAATCGTACGCTAACGCAGACAGGAAACTGTACGAAATATTAAGGTAAAAAATCGAAAACCAGCGGCAAAAAAAAGCGTGCGCGGTTACCAACCAGCCTGTCTTGTCCGAATGCAGAGGCCTACGTTCACCTCGGACTGTTTTTGGCCAGTGCGTGGGTGGGTATTTAGTTGCTTTCCGTATCGATTTCTGTGTCTCATACATCGCCGAGGGAATTTTCACCCATTTTACTAATCTGCTCGGTTCTGTCCTCCCCTACGGCACTCCGCGTCCGATTCCGCCGCAGTTGGACGGAGCTTCGGATTCGAATGCTAAGTGGATTCCTGCTTTTGCATACCAGATTAACGTGGCGTCGTTCGATTCCGCTTCTTTCGGATCGCTCGTGAGGTTTCAGAGCCAAAGGCTGAACTTCAGAGGAGAACATCTGAAATTTTCAGCAACGATGAGGCAAAGTCTCGTCCGAAATGGAGGTCGGGACAATTAAACTATCTCCCGAGTGCGCGTTCAATGACATAAAAGGGAATTTCTGTCCCCCTCCAAACCGGGAGGGTTTCCTGAAATGATGTGTTGGAGGGGGTGGATCTCCCCCCCCCCCACCCCACTCCTAACCCCTTCCTGTCGCACCCTCATTTCACGGGACTCCATAATTTCTTACACACGCGCTCTTCCCCACTTGAGTAAATGGTATAAAGAAATCTAGAATAAAAATCTTATATATATAAAAGTAAAAAGTTGTCGGAGATTTCGTCATGTTTACCTGAGCACCTCATGCCTAAAAAAAAGAAAAAAAAAGTTCTCTTTGCAATCTGTGAGAACTGGTTACTGTCATAATCTCAGTCCCAAATTTAACATTGATTTTTATTATGTACAGCGAGAAGATCAAAAGTACAACTTAACGATGACGCAATCATGGACAGTTTAACTGCTAACTGTTGGGAACTACTTACGATATCCAGCAATAAAGGAAATGCATAACTGAAAATGCATAACTTCTGCCTATCCATGTATAGCTTACCCACTTTCACGACAGATCTGTTGACCATGAAATTCTCTTAGCATTCAGAAAGAGGAACACCACCCCCCCCCCCCCCCCTCTCTCTCTCTCTCTCTCTCTCTCTCTCTCTCTCTCTCTCTCTAGTCTTTCGACAGCTGCAACCTGTATCATTATTATTAGAGCAGTCGATCTAAAAGAGTATGAGTATAATGGAGAATAGATAACCATTATTTGCTTGCTAAGGGATCTTCAGTAGTGGTCATCAATCTTACCTTACATTATACATCAAAAACAATAGTTGTATGATAACGGACTTTTTTTTTTTTTAGCTGTCAGAATAGACAACACTCTTATAACTTTTATATATATATATATATCTAATAAAAGGAGCCCATAAAAACACCAAAATGTAGAGAGAAAAGTACTATATTTCAGAGACTGCTGTCTCTCTCTTCAGGTATATGAATGAGAAAAGTTTACAGAAAAGGTGGTATTTATACCAAGAGATTCGTCCACAAGTAAGCCAATTTAGGTCACCCCCGCTGATAATCTTCCTTTAATCTTCTTAAGCGTTGGTTGAATGAACACTGCGTCGACGATGTCCGATGTCCAATTCCCTTTTGAGATGTTCATTACCTGCTTCTCTTTTATTAAGGCCGATTCCATCATTTGACTCTTGTACCGGCAGTTGCTGCTATAAATTACACGTGACATATTCCAGTTTTATTCTATGGTTATGTTCATTTATATGGTTGAAAATAGCCGAGTTCTGTTGTCCATACCTAACTGACCGTTTGTGTTGTATTAATCTCTGGGAAGTGATTTACCTGTAAATCCGATGTAAGATTGGTCACAGTCCTGGCATGGGATCTCATATACCCCAGAGTCTTTGGGCGATTTCTTTTGTTGGACGTTAATCGAGGGATTTGGCTAAGGTATTTGGGTAGGTAAAATGCAAAAGGGTTGGATTTTCCCAAGGGTGTGAGTTACTCTCTTAATCGTCTCCAGGTGGGGAATTTTTATTTTATTGTTGGGTGTGTCTCTGGTCTTGTCTTTAGGGGGTCGGTAGAAAATTACGTTTGCTTTTTGAATTGCTTTCTCAATTATATGGGTCAGGATACTTTAAAGATGAAAGTTGCTTGCGAATTAGTTCAAATTCTTTTTCCCAGGAAATCTGGGGAACAAATTCGTAAGGCTCTTAAGAATAGGTTGCTAGCTAGACCTATCTTGATAGTATTGTCATGATAGCTAAAGTAGTGAATATATGAAAGTGAGAACGTTGGTTTTCTGTATATGGTAAATTTGTATTCTGTCGTGTCTCTGATTATTAAAACATCAAGAAAAGGAATTTTGTTGTCTGTTTCCCATTCAACTTTAAATTTGATGCTGGGCACTAATGCGTTTAATTTTGAGAGGAATTCATTAAAATTACCCCACTTATTATCCCAAAATGTTAGTATGTCATCCACGTATCTCATCCACAGCATGTTTTTGGGTTTTATTGCATTTATTACTGTAGTTTCAAAGTATTCCATGTACAGATTGGCTAAAATAAGGACTTAAAGGACTACCCTATACTACACCCGAATTTTTTGCTTGTAGAATGATTCCCCGAATGAAAATACGCTTATTAGATGCACATAATTCAACTAACTTTATTATTTTGTCAAGTGCCAAACTTATCCAACACCCCCCTTACTGTAAATCAACATTTAGTTTTAATTTAGGCCTATCCTTTGCCCTCATGCCAGACCGCAAAAAACAACCTAGACTTCATAGTGGCTTTTGATAAATTCATATCTGACAAAAACTACAGCCGTGAAGAGATATGTTTAAAAGGAGTGTTACTAAATGCTTTAAACTGACCTTCATAAGAAATATCCTGTTCCCCGCAGATTCATGATAGCCATCCACTCGCTAAAAAAAGTTAGATGTTATAATAAGTAGATCCGACAAAGACGGCAAAATTGTAATAATGGACAAAGACTTCTACCTCGACACAAAATCAACCAGCTCCTTAGCGACACAAATACTTACGAAAAACTGACGAAAAATCCCCTCCAGAACGTTCCCACAGAATTTTTCGGAAAGTAAGATTAATTGGCCAAGACAAAAAGAGTATTGAACTATTAGAGAAATTTAAAGTAATTAATCCTAAATTACCCTACTTTTATGGTCTTCCAAAACTCACAAAGACAATCTTCCATTCAGACCCATCGTTTCATGCGCCGGAGCTTTCAATTACAAAATTTCTAAATGGTTAGCTGGCCTCCTTTCTCCTTTTTTAGGCACTTTTCTCCAGTCACATCAAACATTCGGAAGACTTTTGCCACAAATTCAGAGAAGCACATATACCACTTCACAACATAAAACTTTTAAGCCTTGACGTAGACTCCCTATTCACAAAAGTACCAGTACAGGACGTTCTTCAGTTTTTTAAGGGAAAAATTATCCCCCTATTCAGATCATTTTCCCTTTGGCACTTGACAAAATAATAAAGTTAGTTGAATTATGTGCATCTAATAACGTATTTTCATTCGGGGAATCATTCTACAAGCAAAATTCGGGTGTAGTATGGGTAGTCCTTTAAAGTCCTATTTTAGCCAATCTGTACATGGAATACTTTGAAACTACAGTAATAAATGCAATAAAAAACATGCTGTGGATGAGATACGTGGATGACATACTAACATTTTGGGATAATAAGTGGGGTAATTTTAATGAATTCCTCTCAAAATTAAACGCATTAGTGCCCACCAAGCATCAAATTTAAAGTTGAAATGGGAAACAGACAACAAAATTCCTTTTCTTGATGTTTTTAATAATCAGAGACACGACAGAATACAAATTTACCATATACAGAAAACCAACGTTCTCACTTTCATATATTCACTACTTTAGCTATCATGACAATACTATCAAGATAGGTCTAGCTAGCAACCTATTCTTAAGAGCCTTACGAATTTGTTCCCCAGATTTCCTGGAAAAAGAATTTGAACTAATTCGCAAGCAACTTTCATCTTTAAAGTATCCTGACCATATAATTGAGAAAGCAATTCAAAAAGCAAACGTAATTTTCTACCGACCCCCTAAAGACAAGACCAGAGCCACACCCAACAATAAAATAAAAATTCCCCACCTGGAGACGATTAAGAGAGTAACTCACACCCTTGGGAAATCCAACCCTTTTGCATTTACCTACCCAAATACCTTAGCCAAATCCCTGATTAACGTCCAACAAAAGACATCGCCCAAAGACTCTGGGGTATATGAGATCCCATGCCAGGACTGTGACCAATCTTACATCGGATTTACAGGTAAATCACTTCCCCAGAGATTATACAACACAAACGGTCAGTTAGGTATGGACAACAGAACTCGGCTATTTTCAACCATATAAATGAACATAACCATAGAATAAACTGGAATATGTCACGTGTAATTTATAGCAGCAACTGCCGGTACAAGAGTCAAATGATGGAATCGGCCTTAATAAAAGAGAAGCAGGTAATGAACATCTCAAAAGGGAATTGGACATCGGACATCGTCGACGCAGTGTTCATTCAACCAACGCTTAAGAATTAAAGGAAGATTATCAGCGGGGGTGACCTAAATTGGCTTACTTGTGGACGAATCTCTTGGTAATAAACATACCAACCTTTTCTGTAAACTTTTCTCATTCATACTGAAGAGAGAGACAGCAGTCTCTGAAATATAGTACTTTTCTCTCTACATTTTGGTGTTTTTGATGGGCTCCTTTTATAAGATGGAATTCTGTTGTTACAGAACACTTTTACCAGTCATATATATATATATATATATATATATATATATATATATATGATATATATATATATATATATATAATATCTGTGTGTGTGTGTGTGTGTGTGTGTGTGGTGATTTTGTTTACAATTATTTAGAGCGCCTTATTCACCAGCGATCTTCTTTGTAATAAGAGGAACACGCATAGAACAAGGCGCGCTTATACATAAACACACATACACACACACACACACACACACACACACACACACATATATATATATATATATATATATATATATTTGTGAGAGTGACCGTTGGCATCAGTAATGCATGATATTACAAGCGACAAATTGTGGTACAGTGGTGAGTGTGTTAAAGTGGCTGACCAGAGTTTGTAAGGTATGCCCGGATGAGGGAAATATTCGACATACATAGGTTTGAGGAGTAATTGTTCTGTAGTGTAAAGGTTGTGGGGACAAAGAGGAGTTTAAGAATGAAGCTGGCATTGTGTTTTGATATATCTAGGAATGTGCATGGAGGGATTCTTGAGTAATTTGAATATATTATGGAAAGGCTGATAAAGGAAAAGGAACGGGAGTTTCATAACAAAGAGGGTGAGATTAAACAAAGTGTTTGTTATGGAAACAATAATGTGAGAAGGGAGGTACTTAGTTGTGAGATGGGTTAGATGTATAAATACAGATGCTTGTTGATGATACAGTAATGTTTGGGAACAGTAGAGAGAAACTGCAGCAACCAGCGAATGAGATTAAAACCTTTCACAAAACGAGATAGCTGAGAGTAAGTGTGAGCAAGTGCGTCTCATGAGGGTAAATGAAACGAGTAGGATGGAGTAATAGATATCAATATAGAAGAATAGAATCGTTTGATTCACACACGTACTTGGAAATAAATGCACTCGATGATGGAAAGACGAGAGAAGAGGTGAGTCACAGACCATGTGAGGCAAGGAAGGTCTCTTTATTAGGAAGAATGTAGTACAAGAGGTTTTATCCAGTCGAATCCTCTTTTACAGAAGTGAAGTGTGGATAGCGAAGCAAAATGGAAGAAGCTATTATGAGAGAAAAATGGGGAGAGATCCTTTCATTAGATATGACGTGGCGCCTGCTTCATGCTATGTAAAACTAATTATATAATCGATTATTCTTGTATAATACTAGTGACCAGTTGCTTTGTCATCTGTCCTATCAGCCAAGGCAACATGGCGATTTTTTTAATACAAAAATAATGAATCAATGAATGTGCAAAGGTATAAATTAGAATAGAAACTCTCTCTCTCTCTCTCTCTCTCTCTCTCTCTGAGCCCTTACGTCGTGGCTCGGCACAATCGAGATTTCTGTACAGTGTATAATACTGTATGAGCCGTGGCCCATGAAGCTTTCAGCTACGGCAAGGTGCTGGCCTGTCATATAACGTTTACATTCTCCCGATTATGGCTAACTTTGATCTTAATATAAAAACTACCGAGGGTAGAGGGCTGCAATTTGGTGTGTTTGATGACTGGAGGGTGGAATATCAACACACCAATTCATAGCCCTATAGCCCCAGCAGGTTTTAAGATCTGAAGGCGGACATAAAGAGGGCGGACGGACAGACAAAGCTGTCGCAATAGTTTTCTTTACAGAGCAGTGACAAAGTGCATAGGTAAAAATTAGAAAAGTAATTCACTCTCTCTCTCTCTCTCTTTCCGACGTCGTAGCTTTATACACATTTAACGTGTTTCGAATCAATGCATTGATGCTCTTCATTTACCGATCATTACTCATTCAGCCGATGTGATACACAGGTAAACAATGACTTGTTTACGGAGATGTGAAAGATGTGTGGAAACCTCATTACAGATCCCTGGTTACTGATTGCTCATTGATTGAATAGATTAACTGAGAAATGTAACACTGTATTCGAACGTCGTTAGGGAATGTAATGAAAAAATATATAACGGGATCTTGAGTGACGGATTTGGGTGGTATAGGACACTTTCTTAATTGACGGTGTAAAGTGGCTAATATGATGATTTATTGGGTGGTTCATTTTGTAAGTTGAGAATGGCGAAAAAAGTTAAAACCTAGGATATTTGGGATTTTTTTTTTCTGTGGTACGAAAGGGTTGCTCTAGATTAAGCTGAATGATATAAGAGTTAATTAGAAGGTTACTGTTGTGCCTTGAAAATGACGAAATTGTTTTATCTAAGGGAATAATTGGGTATGCAAATATATAGTCCTTATTTTCACCGAGCTGTTTATTTCTATGCACATAAAGTTATTTTTTAAAGCTACCTAGTTACTTGTTTCATTATTCAATTTCTCATCCATTTATCTATTTGCTTAGTGTGTTTTATTTGACCAAAACTATTCTGTTAAGAGTTTATCCTCATCATATTTTTTTCTTTTTTTTTTTGGACCAGAAGATTCATATATTTTCTAAACGAATTGGAAAATGCAGAACCTATGCAAAAGATATTGCAAAGAAAATGCTAATAAAGGACAATAATCATTGAAGTATTACGTTATTTTGTGGAAAAAAGCTATTCATGTTGTACATTTTCAAAACAAATTGAAAATGCAAAACGTATGCAAAATAAATAACAAACAAAATGCAAAACATTTTCTTAAATTTCCTCATAAATTGCTATGATTTTTGGTAGTATTGAATCATTAAAAAAAAAACTTGTCACAGAAATTACCCATTTGGTTGGTGACCTGACTTTACGAACTTCACTAACAATATTCTGAATTCAAATTCATTGTCCTTTGACCTTCCTGCAATTTCAGACCTCTCCTGTAACATCTAATTATGAGGTCACCTCTTCCGTTTCACTATGTAGATGTTTATGTACCTAATAAAAACGACTTAATTAGATGTGTACATAGTGGCTTCCTCTCTTATGGGCCATTCATTACACTAAAAGTCTATAAAGAAAGAGAGGAAATATATATATAATTTACCTAAATACATTATTGCATCATCTTCATCATGTAGAGAGAGGGAGGGTCTTGGAAAGATGACACGCGTTCCGGATAATTAACACGTAGTCTATCGTGTTTTTTTAATGGATGCCTCGTAAGAGGGCCATATATTGTCCTTTTGGTAGGCATGTTTTCCTGAGTCGTTCTCATTCTGATATAATAATAATAATAATAATAATAATAATAATAATAATAATAATAATAATAATAATAATAATAATAATTATTATTATTATTATTATTATTATTATTATTATTATTATTATTATTATTATTATTATTATTATGTTTGCATACTTATACACTGGCCAGAGGTTACTTTTGTATCAGCAAGTTTTACACAGAAAAAAAAATATGTGGATACATTTTCACGGTTTTTTGTTATTCTAATTTTTTTTATTTCATCGTTTTTATTCTAACATTCCTAATGATTAATTTTAAAACCAACTCAACAAACAAAAACATTATGCCTTACAAAATCCAAGATGTGATGCGCATTGCATTATAGTGTGTTCAGTTCAAATTGTGTAGGTAAGACACTGTGGGTGTATTTGATACATATACCTCGTGTAAAGTATTTTTTTTAAAGTGCTTATGTGTTATATATGTTTGTTTATTCCTGCGCATTCCAATGATGTCAGTGGAGAATGCGAAAAAAAAGCTACCCTGCCGGTCATAATAAAATCTATTACATACCAAGGCTCGATATTTAGGTTATCTCTCTCTCTCTCTCTCTCTCTCTCTCTCTCTTCTCTCTCTTCTCTCTCTCTCTCAATATGGACCCCGTGTCACCCTCCTAAATTAGACATTCGCTGCAATCCCATTTCTGCAGTGGGAGTGGGACCTTAACAGATAATTATTCTATTGCCATTCAAGAAGTGTAGTCTCTCTCTCTCTCTCTCTCTCTCTCTCTCTTCTCTCTCTCTCTCTCTTCCCTAATTTTTTTTATTTCTTTTCGTTTTCCATGATCCTGTCTTTGATAATTCTCTCTCTCTCTCTCTCTCTCTCTCTCTCTCTCTCTCTCTCTGTCTCTCTCTCTCTCTCCTCTCTCTCTCTTTCCCACTAATTTTTTAATTTTTCGTTTATTCCCATGATTCTGTCTTTGGATAATTCTCTCTCTCTCTCTCTTCTCTCTCCCTCTCTCTTGTTCTCTCTTCTCTGTCTCCTCTTTCTCTCTCTCTGTCTCTTCTCCCCCCTTCCCCCTTCTCTCTCTCCTCTTCTCTCTTCTCTCTCTCTCTCTCTTCTTCCCCTTAATTTTTTTTATTTCTTTTCGTTTTCCATGGATTCTGTCTTTGTATTCTTCTTTCTCTCTCTCTCTCTCTCTCTCCTCTCTCTCTCTCTCTCCTCCTCTCTCCTCTTCCCTTCCCTGTTTTTTTTATTTCTTTTCGGTTTCCATGATTCCTGTCTTTGAATTTAATTCTCTCTCTCCTCTCCTCTTCTCTCTTCTTCTTCTCTCTCGCTCTCTCTCTCTCTCTTCCCTTTAACATTTTTTTTTAATTTTTTTTTATTTCTTTTCCGTTTTTTTTCCATGATTCTGTCTTTGATAATTTCTCTCTCTCTCTTTCTCTCTCTCATCTTCTTCCTTTCTCCTCTCTCTCTCTCTTCCCTCTTTTCCCTTCCCTTTTTTAATTTTTTTTGTTCACTTTTCGTTTTCCAATGAATTCCTGTTTTCTGAAATTCAATTCCTCTCTCTTCTTCTCTCTTCTCTCTTCTCTCTCTTCTGCTCTCTTCTCTTCTCTTCTCTCTTCCCTGTTTTTTTTTTATTTCTTTTCGGTTTTTCATGATTCTGTCTTTGATAATTCTCTCTCTCGCTCTCTCTCCTCTCTCTCCTCTCTCTCTTCTCTTCCCTCTTTTTTTCTTTCTTTTCTCTTTTCCCTTCCCTAATTTTTGATTTCCTTTTCGTTTTTCCATTGATCCTGTCTTTGATCTTCTTCTCTCTCTCTCTCTCTCTTGTTTCTCTCTCCGATCTACTTCTCTTCTCCCTTCCCTAATTTTTTTTTTTTATTTCTTTTTCGTTTTTCATGATTGTCTGGTCTTTTGATAAATTGTCTCTCTCTCTCTCTCTCTTTCTCTCTCCTTCTCTTCTTCCCTCTTCTCCCTAACCTTTTTTTTATTTCTTTTCGTTTCCATTGATCCTGTCTTTGATTAATTCTCTTCTCTCTCTCTTCTCTCTCTCTACTCTCTCTCTTCCCTTTTTTTTTATTTTTTCCCTGAATTTTCCCTTTCTATTTTTTCGTTTCCATTGAATTAGTCTTTGATTAATTCTCTACCTCCTCTCGCTCCTCTCTCTCCTCTCTCTCTTCTCTTCTCTCTTCCTCTCTCTCTTCCATAATTTTTTTTATTTCTTTTCGTTTCCCATGATTGCTGTCTTTGATAATTCCTCTTTCTCTTCCTCTCTCTCTCTTCTCTCTCTCTCTCTCTCTCTCCTCTCCTCCCCTAATTTTTTTCAGTTTATTTCTTTTCGCTTTCAATGATACTGTCATGGAAAATCTCTCTCTCTCTCTCTCTCTCTCTCTCTCTCTCTCTCTCTCTCTCTCTCTCTCTCTCCACCCAAAGATTTCTGTGCATTTCTTCTTTCATTGATTCTGTGCCCTTGAAAATAGGTTAATTAGTTGATTTTGTCATCTATCATAACAATATCGGCTATAATTCGCTGGAATAGTAGATTTGTTAAACAACAATCACAAAAACAACAACTACAATAATAATAATAATAATAATAATAATAATAATAATAATAATAAAGCATTATCACAGTCTGCTGCTTAGGCCTCATCCACCTCAGAAAATAATCCGTTCCTAAAGTGATCATCTTAACAAAAAACAAAAATATATATATATATATTGTTCAGGGGTATGAGTCATTTTACCGTTTTTCTTTTCTCATTTATTTTTCTCACTGTATTTTCCCGCCTTTTCGTGATTTATTTAGTTTATATTGAATGGGTATCGAATGGCCTAGAGATACTGTAGTCAAATAGGTTTCCACAAACTCACCTTTTCCTAAGGCCATTTTCGTTATTCAAGTAACAGAAAAAAATACTTTCTTGAATGTGCAAAACTCTCATTCTTTAAGGAAGCTATATTTCGTTTTCTGTAAAAGGAAAAAAAAAAAACTGCTGAGATGGCTATTTGTCTGTCCGTCCGCAATTTTTCTGTCTGCACTTTTTCCGTCCGCCCTCAGACCTTAAAAACTACCGAGGCTAGAGAGCTGCAAATTGGGATGCTGATCATCCACCCTACAATCATCAAACATACCAAATCGCAGCCCTATAGCTTCAGTAGTTTTTATTTTATCTAAGGTGAAAATTAGCCATGGTCATGCTGAGAGTTTCATGGGCCGTGGCTTTGAGTTTCATACAGCATTATACGCTGTGTAGAAAATTCGATTGCGCCGAGGTCACTTCAGCGCATTTTTTTTACTTTTTTCTTTTCCATATTCATATAAAAAAATCAAGATTTTTTTAAATGTGTGAGATGAATATACTTGGTTAAAGAAAAAATGAAAAAATTTGTTGTAATAAATAACTGACGCTATCAATCCTAGAAAATAATACGTTTCCTATGATCAATCAAAGAATGGCGTCCATATTCTTTAACAGGCGATGTCAAAATTAATAGTACCAATAAAAACCGATCTCCATAGTCTTTAGTTAATGAATTTATATATTGTAAAGAATATTTGACGCTAACGTTTTCAGATGCACAGAAGGGTATTTCATGCAAAAAATCAACAGACTTGCCCATTGTTAAGATTCATTGGAAGATTTGATTGTATAAATATATTAGTGAACTGGTTTAAAGCCATAAGAGTATGTAGATCCATTGCTTTATTGGCCTTATTGGTAAGAAAAATACTACGATAAACATATGAGATAACTCAATAATGGAAGCGTGACAAGCAACATTTATACATTCACGAAAATATACATACATATAAAGATATACATATGTACACACACATACACACACACACACACACACACACACACACACATATATATATATATATATATATATATATATATATATATATATATTTATATGTAAAGATAAATGCCACGAAGGAAAAATAGACCTTCTGCTTTAATGATTGGGTCATCCCAATAAGTTAAATTTGAAAAAAATGGTTGTGATCTTCCTCAAAATCCTTGTCGACATGGATTAAAAGGTATTGTTTACGGAGCTGCCAAATGTTAAGCATGAAAGTAACTTCCCTGCTCGCTATAAGAAAAGTTTGACCGATCTTAAAAAGGACAATACTATCCACATCACAAAAGCTGATAAGTCAAATAGTATAGTAATTTTAGATAAAGCTGACTACATATCACGTATGCAAGCCCTACTGGATGATGATGTGACTTATAAAAAACTAACAAAAAATCCTCTTGATCAAGTCATAAAAAACTTCAATAGCATAGTGAAAAGTATCCTTAAAGATAAAACAGAATTACTAGGCAAATTGTCAGTCAATTCTCCTTCGCTACCTTACTTATATGGATTAGTCAAAACGCACAAAAAAATAACCCTATGCGGCCTCTTTATCGTACTGTTGGTTCAATTTCATATAAACTCTCGAAATATATCACTAAGATCTTGTCCCCGTTACTTGGAACCATCTCCGATTCTCATATATATAATTCTCTAGATTTAGTTGATAAATTATACAAAATTGCTCTTTGCCCTACTGATAGATTCGTTAGTTTTGACGTATGTTCTCTTTTTACTAAAGTCTATTTTAGAATATCTTAGCAATGAACTAACTCAGCATGAATTACCTCTACCTATAAGTCACACTATTTCACTCACGAGTTTGTGCATTTGTGATTGTAAGTTTATATTCAATGGTGAATTTTATCAACAAATTTTTGGCATGGCAATGGGAAATCCTTTATCGCCATTGCTCTCAAACCTGTATATGGAATTCTTCGAAAAACGCTACTTACCTAATATCATTCATATTCCTGTAAAGTGGTATCGTTACGTTGATGATTGTTTAGCTGTTCTTCCTGTCGGTATTGATGTAAATGATTTACTCTCTAAATTAAATAACCAGGTACCATCGATTAAGTTTACTCTAGAATTAGAAAAAGACAATTGCCTCCCTTTCTTAGACGTTTTGATACATAGAGAACCATTTCAATGTAAATTCAGTATTTATAGGAAACCGACTAACAACTTAACTTATGTTCATTTCTTCTCAGGCCACCATATTAATATAAAAACAAATATCAATTTTTTCCTCTATGTTTTTACGAGCATTGCGAATTTGTCAGTTCCACAATATTTGGATCAAGAATTTGAATACATAAGAAAAATAGGGAAAGATTTATGCTATCCTTCACATATATTAGACATTTGTTATAATAAAGCCCACAAAAAGTTTTATACTGAAAACAACACACAGAAAGAAAATTCTAAGAACATTCTCAGTTTGCCTTATTTTAACGGATTTGAAACCATTAAACCATTGTTAAAAGCTTTTAATGTCAACCTTGTTTCTTCCTATAATAACACACTAAAAAGAATGTTAATAAAAATGGCCCCAGAGAAAGCAACAACATAATATATAAAATTCCATGTATGGATTGTCCCTCATTTCTATCTCGGACAGTCGAGCAAGGGCTTAGAAGTAAGGCTAAGCCAGCATAAATACTCTGTAAAAACTGGGCAAAATCTAATGCATTATTTATTCATTTAAGTGAAAACAACCACCGAATTAATTGGATTGACAGTTCAGTAATTGCACGGTCAAGAGATGTCTTATCACGAAATCTTTTAGAATCTGCTTTAATACAACTTACTTTTCATTGTAATTTCAATGTTAGTCGTGGCCTTTTTCATTTAGACCCTTGTATCTGTAACATGTTTAAGAATGACCTCAAATATATAATTACTGACTTAAATAAAAATCAGTTGCCTTAGAGTTATTAAAAATTTTATTGTAATGTATGTCTGTCATGTTTTTGTGAATATGGTTTTGTTTACCAGGTTCCGTATAGCTGTCACCTATAATCCTTTAATTGTCTGGAGATTGTATCTGAGATGATTGTCTTAAACCTTTAATTGCACCCTTTGTTTATGCTTGTTTGGGAAGGTTTCTTATCTTCCAGGTGTGTCGGATTCTAGGCACTAATCCTTTTATAATCCCTATCTGTCAGTTATACGAACCTTCTTGTATTGTCTTTTCTCGTATTTTTGTCAGTATCTGCTTCAGTAAAGGGCTTTTAAGCCGAAAGATCTCGCAGACTCCTTCGTTTATTTTTCCTTCGTGGCATTTATCTTTATTTATGGATTTATCACGTTCCTAACTTTCGTGATTCTGTTATACATATATATATATGTGTGTGTGTGTGTGTGTGTGTGTGTGTGTGTGTGTGAACAAGTTACATGCAATATCAAAACAGTCAAAATACAGATAAATCCGTTCATATACGTATATAAATCTATAAATCTCCAAATAATCCCTCTAGTTTAATGTATCCTCCCCTTTTATAATTGTTGTTTGTAGGCCTACACGGGAGATAGGCCTAACTTTTAAAAAGGATTGATTAGGCCTCGATAAGGTATCCACGGTGGGATTATTTAGCAGCCAAAGTCAGGATATAAACAAAAGCCTACTGGATAGAGGGGATTGACGCTGGACTAGGCCGGGGGATACGAGTGACGTATGTGACAGCTGTGTTTGTGACGTTGGATCATTTCCGAAGCGTGACGGGTCTTGGACTTGTCAATTTCCTTCATTAAGAATTTTTGGAGGGGGCAGGGGTAATTTGGACTTTTCGTCAAATCATTTCATAAGGAGTTTTTTTTCGGAGTTGGGAGGTGCGATTTGGACTTGTCAATTTCTTTCATTAGGACTTTTTGGGGCTGGGGGTGTCGTGGGGAATTTGGCTTGTCGTCAGATCATTTCATAACGAGTTTTTTTTTTTTTTTTTGGAGGAGGTGATTTAGACTTGTCAATTCCTTTCATTGGGACTTTTTTTGAGGGGGCGTGGTCGGGGAATTTGGACTTGTCAAATCAGTTCATAAAGATTTGTTTTTTTCGGAGGTGGGTATTGTACTTGTCAATTCCTTTCATTAGGATTTTTTTTCTGGGGGTGGGGGAAATTTGGACTTTTCGACATTATGATTTTTTAGAGGAAGTTAAATTTGGACTTGCCGTTAATTCCTTTCATCAGGACATCTTTAGAGGTAAAATTTGGACTGTTCCGTTCCTTCCATTAGGATTCGGGGGTGGGGTGGACGGGGGGCGGGGGGGGTTAGCCTTTTTTTGCCGACAATTCATTTCATTGTGATTTTCTAGAGGAAACTTTTACTTATAAACAATGCCTTCGATTAAGAATTTTTTTTTTTTTTTGTGTGGGGGGGGGGGGGGGGGGGGGGGGGGGGGGGGTAGATTTGGACTTTTCGGCATATCTTTGTATGAGGATTTTCCTTAGAAACTGGTGTTTGTCGGCCGGTAAATTTTGGTCATCGGCAGCTTCTTTTGTAAAAAAAAAACTTGATATTTGCAAGGTTAACTTGTTCTTATGATTTTTGCTTAATAATCACGCAAGTGAAACTACTGAAGAATTTTGTTTCACATCAGGAAGCCTATAGGACTCCATTTTATTTTGAGCAAGGTGCATATAAAGAATATCACCAGTAGAATTATGAAAAGTTTTGACTATCTGGTTCATTAATGTACATATGCCTATCTGTATGTCCGTCTGCCTGATGGATAATGAGTGCTGATGAGCAACAAAGAGTTGAACAAATCAACGAAAGATGAACATATATACGGGGGAAGTCATTTGCTGAGTAAATTAAGATTGAAAACAACACATCACCATCCATGAAACTACCAGGAATGTCAGTTAGCTAGTTATACTCGTTTTTTTTTCCATCTGTCCATCCGCCTGTGGTGTTTGCGTATGGTAACACTGCGTCCCGGGCTTTAGATAGTTACATTCAGCTTACATTCAACAATAATAACAATATCCTATTTCGAATATTAACGGTGTAATTCGCATACAGTAAATTATTAAAACACTTTTCAGTTGCAAATGTACACCCAGATATCCTTTTGTTTACCTAAAACTTACACATAGCGTAACTATTTAAAGACCGGGACGCAGTGTTACCATACAAAAACACCACAGGCGGATGGACAGATGGAAAAAAACAGAGTATAGTTACATAGAATTTTGATCCAAGGACAGGCGCTGAAAGGGAACTGGACAGTTGAAAGGTTTCAAAGGTAAGTAGAGGAAAACCTCGCAGTTGCGCTATGAAACCATTGCTAGGAGAGGGTGAATGCCATACAGCAATGCACTGCTGTCATGTTTAAGATCATGCAATTCTTAAAGCAGTCAGCTTGAATCGACTTATGGATTGCGTTGGATTCAATTTGTTTTACTGTAGACCATTGTGATTACAATGGAATCCACGGTCATTGCGAATAATCAGTGTGGTTTGACCATTCGCTTGATGAGCATCGGACTCGATCATATACTTTGTCCATGGTTAAATTACACGACAAATTATATAAAAAATTTATGACAAATTATTCAAGTGTTATTTATTTCTTTTAACCATCTAATACTGAATACATGACAGAGTATAGATCTGCTGATAATCGTGACTGTTGAATTGTCATTAAGACTTGCTTTCATTTTACTAAAGAAAAATGTAGATTTTACTTTTCCAAAGACGTAAAATTCAAATTAGAATTAATTTTTTCATCCAGTAGCAGATCATGCATGGCCAGTTTGTACATAGGACTACATCTCTCTCTGGCAAAAAAAAAAAAAAAATAAATAAATAAATAAAAATAAATAAATAAAGAGCGAATTCTCTTAAATACTACATAGGTAAAAGCAAGCCGATTCACATTTTGGCTTCTAAATGAATTGTTTTTTTTTTTTTTT
>NC_087221.1:30520905-30545905 GCF_015104395.2 Macrobrachium nipponense | reverse complement strand
ATATATAAATATAAACATAGATATATATATATATATATATATATATACATATCATCTATATATATATATATATGCATTTAGAGTATATATAAATATATATAATATATATATATATATATATATATATATATGTATGATATATATTATTAACATATGCAAACTCCAGTGAGGAAAAGAAGATATATATATATAGCAACAAAAGAAGAATGAATATTCTGAGATACATATCATGAAAATAAAGAAACGCATAAATTATCAGCAGGAAAGGGTTCATAAATAAACCATAAGCGTACGAGTAGTTATAAAGACATTATACATGCCAATAACTGAACAGCTGTAAGCCGGTATTCTATTCCATTGTAAATAAATATATATTGTATTATACCAAGAAGTGGTATACTTCAGTTAAAAACAAAAAGCTTAGGATGTCAGCACGAGTTAATATGTCCATTTTTCTATACTTCCCCTCTTACTGTCTTAATTTCTCGCTCTCTCATCCCTGATTTCCGAAGTTCCTTCGGCGCAATCGAGTTTTCTGTACAGTGTATAAAGTTGTAAGAGCCGTAGCCCATGAAGCTTTCAGCTACGGCCTGGTGGTGCCCGTCCTATGAAGTTGCCAGAAGCACGATTATGGCTAACTGTAACGTTAAATAAAATTAAAACTACCAAGGATAGACGGCTGCAATTTGGTATGTTTGATGATTGGAGGGTGGATAATCAAAATAACAATTTGCAGCCCTCTAGCCTCAGTAGTTTTTAAGATCTGAGGTCGGACAGAGAAAGTGCAGATGTACTGACAAAAGCCGTCGCAATAGTTTTTTTTTTTTTTACAGAAAACTAAAAGTAAAGTAACCATTATCTTTCCCTTAATATTATCATTAGGATCGATTTTATTTTTATTTTTTTTATTTCATTATTATTATTATTTTTTTTTTTTTTGCTAGGCGTAAACACTGATCTGCACAATTTTCGTTCGTGAAAAGAAGTAGCCCTACGGTAATGATTTATATCGCGGAATTCGTGTCGTACGGTTGGCATTGTACAAAACCCACACGCTTATGAAAGACAGCTTTTACCATGAATTGTAAATAGACGCATGTAGGGGTGGAGAGAGGAAATGAGGAGCGTTAAGAAAATACGACCCAAATCGCCCTTATACTCTCGCGAGATGAGGTACAAATTCGTTTTATCAAACACGGGTGGGTTAAGCCTTTCAACCCTCTTTTATTTCGAGCGCATACCTACCTGTTCGGCCACCTGTCTCTCCTCTCTACGCCCCCCATCCCCCTGGCTGAAAATGGCTTTATATACCGTAATAAGCAACCCCTTTCCCGCCGTCTGTTTATTGTTTTTGCTTCATTGTCGAAAGTGTCCGGGGTTTCCCGTTACGTGTTGGGAATATAATTGAAATCGATCGTCACTGGATATGAACTATTTCATTCCCTCATTTCAGCTGCTGACCGACATCCCGCCCTCCGCCCTCTCAGCTTTCCTTCCCTAACTTCAACTATAAGTTCTAAATTTTTTCACTTCAGCTGCTCTTCGTTTGGGCGCTTTAGGGTTTCATTTCGTAAATCAGTTCAAATGCTGTCTTTTCACAACTTTTTATATTTAACCCTTTTTTTTTATTTCAGCATTTCTGAAAATATACAAAAGTTGAATTTTACTCTGTCGAAGACACGATTTTAA
Source organism: Macrobrachium nipponense (assembly GCF_015104395.2). Classification (NCBI taxonomy): domain Eukaryota; kingdom Metazoa; phylum Arthropoda; class Malacostraca; order Decapoda; family Palaemonidae; genus Macrobrachium; species Macrobrachium nipponense. The sequence continues at coordinate 30,544,216 of NC_087221.1, read as the reverse complement.
AGGTTGTTACGAGTTTGTAAACTGCGAAGAATATTAAGCTAATTTATTTCACGTAAAACTCTTTCGTTTATGGAAAAAGTAAAAAAAAAAAAAGATTAATGATATGCACAGAAAGATTTTACCAAATAATGATAGCACGTCAACCAACACACGAGTGTCATATCCATCGAAATGAACAAGTCCAGAACTCAGGTGCATTCATTCATACATATGTATACTTTATTTACTGAAAGATCGATATTCATTAGAAAATAATCTGTAAGACGTAAACGAATCACTACTTCAAGCTGTTCAAACCGGGTAATTTCCTATAGCAATTACACACCATATATGACATTATCACATTCTTCCAACATCGCTGAGATATGCAACAGTGATTGTAGTCAGTCCATAGACGGGTGACCGTCAATGAATGACAGACGCCGCTGGAACTCACTACATTGACTGTCTGTCGGGAAACAGGAACTAAGGATTAGCTTTATCCAAAAGTCAAAGCTGGGACTTAAAACACATGGTGGGGATCGGCTGTATGGCAAATATCACAGACACTATATACAATCTTTTCTGACGAACTAGTTCCTCGTTGGAGGACTGGTTTTCGTGCTCGCCTACCGGTCCGGTGGTCCAAAGTTCGATTCTCGGCTCTGCCAACGCGGAATCAGAGGAATTTATATCTGGTGATAGAAATTAATTTCTTGATATAATGTGGTTCGGATTCCACAATAAACTGTAGGTCCCGTTGCTAAGTCACCAATTGGTTCCTAGCCACGTAAAAATATCTAATCATTCGTGCCAGCCCTAAGAGAGCTTATTTTCACAAGGCGTTACGCGGGCAAATGATTCGTATACATATTATTATCTGTAAGTCATATTTGGAAGTTCATAAGTTTGTAAAATATGAAAATTCCCGATAAATCATTTACAATTTGGCATTAAAAAAAATCTGCTGATACTCACAGTCATGAGGACCATGTAATCCCCATATTTTGTTACTATAAGTATTTCCTGTTCGCTATGTCCCTCCCGTTTATTCTAGGAAAACTAAAACTAAAACTGTCTAATATATTGTTCCATTTTACAAACACATTTGGTTTTCTCCTGGGCTCTAGATGACAAAAGCATGAAGTTCGTTTGTTTTACTATGAATTCTAGAAAACAACAAACAGGAAGGAGAGGGTTGGTGGCCCTGCTGTACACTACTCCCGTTTTCTATGAAGCCCTTTGCTAAGCCCAAAAGCCAGGAAATAGCCGCAAAGCCTAAAATTACTGGTTGTAATCATTCGCGTTCCCTGCCAAAGCTGCCACGTAGACTGGAATTGCTTCAGTAGGGCAATCAAAGGAACATATTCCCATCCCCAATCAATCTTTCTCTAACTTCATAAAACCTAGCCCCTTCGCTAAACATATAACAACACCCTACCTTCCCACCCCCCCTCTTTTTTACAGTATCAAGCATGGTAGGGGGGATGGGGTGAGGGGGGGAGGGGTGATTGGAAGGGTCATAGGGCCCTTTGCCGAACCATATAGACCGTCCTTACGCCCCGTAATTACAGTGCTGACGCCTACATTAAAACGTGGGCCGAAATGTCTCGCCTTGAAGTATTGCAGCGGGTCACGCGCGTGGAGGCTCTATGCCTACCTACCTACCTTTGTCTCTCTCTGTCTCTCTCTCTCTCTCTCTCTCACGCGCCCTACCGAATTCTGTGGTCATATTTCACTGGGTTGATGTTCCCAAGTAATTTCACAGGTCGATTGCCACCTTGTTTTTTTTTTTTTTTTTTTTTTTTTACCAGTTTTTTGTCTCTATACACTTTTATACAAGTTTTGTTAGTAAGAAAGGCGCTTCGATAATTCGACAAATGGGTCATTCGCTTGGCTGTCCCAAAAATTTCCATGCAAATTACATATATATGTGTGTGTGAGTATGTGTGTCTATAGAAGCGTATAGAAGCCTATCCTCCTTAAGAACGTCCGCCAGTCTTATGAATAATATAATGCAGTACTCTACTGTGTACTGTAGCACTTTATCATCCTGGTGTTATGTTAGTTTATCAGACTTTAAAATTTCCTTATATATCATCGCGTATTCTAACTTCGCATTCTGAAAAACAGCTTAATTCCGTGTGCTCTCAGGAGCAGATGGTGCGTGCGATCCCATAGGCCTACTTTCAAAAATATGATGTCAATAGATTAAGGGTTCCTTGATTGGGGGATTCAACCTACTCCAGCTTCAGCTGTTTTTAGAAAATGAGTGCACAGTTGTAAGTTATATCCAGTTCGTGTTAAATAACTTATTCTGGGAAATTGCTTTACCAATTACACAGTCATCAGCTATTTCCATCTCGGGTAGAATATGTGATTCTGGCAGACTGCTTCAGAAAATGAGTGCACAGTTGTAGGTTATTTCCAGCTCGAGTAAAATAACTGTTATTCTGAAAAACTGCTTTAGGAGTTAGTATACATAGTTGTAAGTTATTCCCAGTTCGTGTGAAATATACTATTCTAGCAGTCCGTTTCAGAAAAAGAGTGCAGAGTTCTAAGCTATTTCCAATTCGTGTAAAATTATTGTTGACCTGGCGAAACCATTTAATGTTCCAGCAATGATTATTTCCGTTTTCTCCAAGGGTTTCTTTTCGTCGGAAACATTAGGTGGCTTTTGCCTATTCCTGCGGTATTTAACTAACAACGATTTACTCAAAAGAGCTGAGATTTTTCCGTTCTGAATAGGCCTGCAAATGAGCCTGTCCTTAATTAGTTAGGATTTCGTCTTTAGCTCCTTCAGTGAAACGGAGCGTGCGCATTAGATAATGTATGACGTAACTTATTACAATGTCAAATAAGCTTACTAACTAGCCTACTAGCGACAGCTCTAAGGCAGAGTGAATAATAAACCCGAAAGCTATTAATAAATGAAAGAGGAACTTGTTGAGTCTTCCAGGAAGCCAATTCTCGGTCGAGAAACCTCATTTCCTCAAAAGATAATTTGTTAATCTCTCTCTCTCTCTCTCTCTCTCTCTCTCTCTCTCTCTCTCTCTCTCTCTCTCTCTCTCTCCGTGTTGCGAATCTAGCAATATTTGCAAAAGCACATCTCAGGTGCTTGCCTGTGATTGGTCATTTTTCATCGCGTTTTCCTTTGATTGCGAAGGAAATAACGAGAGATATGAATTATAGCAAACAAAAACTGAGCTCGTTCTGAAATAAAACCAGAATACGTATGACGCAAAGCTTTGGGATGAACTGTGGAAATTCACCGATGAAAATGAGATTATTCTGAGGGTTGAATCTTCGGTACATTAGTCTGTTTAGCTGCCATGGCATTTTTGGACATGAGAGCCATAAGACTTCATATGCGCGCATGCGCTTTGCCTCTCTGAGAATCCAGACAGGTATTGCAGAATTTGAAAAAGGACATGAAACATTTTGATTAATGGAGATTATATACCTGGACCAGGAAACGTGTAAGTTGCGGGTTTTTTTATTCCTTGACATTCCAGGCCTATTAAATAGCATGCAATTTTTTTTGCGTACAAACTTCTATATATATATAATATATCGTCTATATATTATATATACTATATATATAGTACTAATATATATATATATATATGATATATACTACCATATATTTATATATGTGTGTGTGTGTGTGTGGGCTCGCGCGCGCGCGTTTGGTTTTCGATAAACATTGTATGGCAATGCGGTGTTCGACAACTCGATAATATCCATGATCTAGTTATCAAAAACTTTTTAGTTCTAAAGAAACCTTGTATTATATACATATCATAGTCAGCTCAAAATGAATATCGTTTAAAGTCAGATCATCAAATATGTCTAATGATTAACATTCTTTTGTCGCACGAACGCAAAGTTCAGAAGTTGTCACTTCCACAACTTAAGTAGCCAAAAATGAAATAATAAAATTGAAAAAATTTCGCATGTTTTGTTCTTGAAAAAAATAAATAAATAAAGGGGTCGACTAATAAGAGACATGTCAGGATCGTTAAAACTAACCCCCCGTAGAGAGTAGTGCAGTCAGTGCACCTCACACTGTGCAATGTAGGTATTACTGAAGGGTCTTTGCAGCGTCCCTTTGGCCCCTAGCTGCAACCTTTCTCATTCCTTTTACTGTGCCTCCGTTCATATTCTCTTTTTTCCATAGGACTTTCCACCCTCTCTAACAGTTGTTTCATAGTACAACTGGGAGGCTTTCCTTCTGTTACACCTATCAAACGTTCTTACTGACAATTTCCGTTTCAGCGCTGAATGACCTCATAGGCCACAGCGCTTGGCCTTTGGCCGAAATTCTATATTCTATTCTGCTAGCACCAACCAGCCATCTAAGTATTATTATCATTATTATCATTATTATAAAAATCAAATTAACTCGCTTAATTCTGCCATCCTTTTTAACAGCATTTGCCTAAAAGAGGGTCTTCTACCAAAATATTATTATTATTATTATTAATATTATTTTGGAAGGAGACCCTCTTTCAAACAAGTCTTATTGAAAGATATTGCTGCATCAGCTGCATTCAACTTGTGAAAAGTCTTCTCTATTTTTCTAATAATAGCTTTTTCTCTGCTACTACAACTGAATATCCCCGAAATTGACTCCTCCTGATGAGTAATATCGGCGCAATGCTCGCCAGTTGTAGTAGCAGAGAGAAAGCTATTATTAGAAAAATAGAGATGACTATTTACAAGTTGAATGCAGCTGATGCAGCAATATCTTTCAATAAGACTTATTATTATTCATTATTCATTATTATTATTATTATTATTATTATTATTATTATTATTATTATTATTATTATTATTATTATTCAGAAGATGAACACTACTCATATGGAACAGGCCTACAGGAGCCACCGACTCGAAGCTCAATTTTCCAAAGAATGAAAACAAAGATAAATTGACGAACTAATAAATAAGCAGATTAAAATCTTAATAAATAATTAAAAGTACAAGGAGAATACAAGAATTATGTTAAAAAGCGGTATAAAATACAGGACAAGAATGATGTGAAAAAATTTTAGAATAAAGGACAAGTTAAAATAAATGCTACAAAAGGACAAGAATAAAGTAAAAAATGGTTAAATAAAGGACAAGAATGAAGTAAAAAAAATTTTTTATAAAGGACAAGAATAAAGTAAAAAAAAATTCTAAATAAATGACAAGCATTCTACAAACCAATATTACAGTAAAGAACAGGAATTAAATGAAAACTTTTCGAAAAAAAAAATTAAAATTTTTTCAAATAAAATTTAATTATAAAAAAATAAATAAAGGACTAGAATTTTCACCCCCAAAAAATTTAATAGAAAACAAGAACAATGTAAAAAAAAAAATAAAGTGTTAAAATAAAGGAAATAATTATATAAAAAATTTCAAATAAAGGAAATAATGATATGAAAAAACTTTTAAATAAAGGAAATAATGATATGAAAAAACTTTTAAATAAAGGAAGTAGATAAAAAAATAGTAAAAATAAGTGAGCCCGAAGGAATCATAAATTAGTTGATTTCTGACTAGTTCCCAGAGTTCCCACAGGTCCTCAAAATCCCCTCTTCCCGAAAGAACAAATAATTACGCGCCCCGCAGATCTATAAACTATATGCCACCGGTTCCTCCATGCGACTTATGGCAAAAGCTCCGGGAGTTATTTACAATTTAACAAGAATCCTACTTCACGCAAGGTTGTCCCTACAATTTATGGTGATTAGAATATAGATGGACTCAAGTATGGAAAGGGGGTGGGGGGGGGGGGGGTGGGGGGGGGGGGGGCGGGTGCCGTTGATGAAGGTAAGGTAAGGTAAGGTAAGGTATGTATGGGAAGGTGGAATGAAAATCATTAAATGGAAAATTTTTTTTTATCCTTTTTTGTATTTTCATTGATTATCAGTCATGCACGATAGTCATTCCTTCGAATATATCTGAATAATTCTCACTTATTCTTCGTCCACAAAATGTATCCGCTTGTAAAGTTGACACCAATTCTTATTAAACCTTTTTTATTTTTTTATTCCGTGCGCGTGTATGTGTGTATATGTATGTATGTATGTATGTATGTTGTGTATGGGTATGTGTGTTTGTGTCTGTGTGTATTATGTATGTGTGTGGACTAGGTCAGCGAGTTCGTTCAGATCTATCACTGAAGTCATCGACTTATTTTGCACAAGAGAAATAATTCCCATTTACATGTGTATGGAGTTCTTTATTCAAGGAAGTCGTATTTTAGGCAATGATATATGATACGACTTTGCAGGCAGGCAAGTACACATACAAACGCACACACACAAATACATACAGTGATATATATATATATATATATATATATATATATAAATATATATCTCTATATATATATATATATATATATTAAATATATATGCATATATGTGTATATACATACAAATATATGTAGTATATACATATTCATACAACAGTGCAACAATACCAACAATACAAAAAAAATTGCTGCCAACTACATTGCAAGTAGACCTAACCATATACCGCCAAAAAGCAATGAACTTCAACGCCATTGCACGTTAACACGCAAGTATCGAATACTCATGGAGCATTTATTAAGAAAGGAGCGTGGAAACTAACTAATCCTTAATTCACCGTCTCAGCTGGGCGATGTATCGACCAGTCATTAATAATCTAACACAATCCAATTAAAAAGGATCAGCTTTTTTTTTTACACCGATCTTTAATAATTCAACATATGTTTATTAAACAGCATAAGTTTTCTGACAAATCGGTTTATCAGGCACTAATTTAACAGAATACGATATTTCGTATTTCATTCCTCACACCGTTGGACTGTGGAACGGTCTACCTGAGGATGTTATGCGATTCGATTAGAAACTTGGAAGTACAAGCAGAGATGCAATACATTACTACGATGAAACAATTCTCTTTTTGTTAAAATTTTTTTTACTATTTATTTGTTTATGTTGTATAGATCTTTTTTTAATAACTAATTTTTGTATGGTCCCTATCACCTACTGTAATTTTCAAATGAACACCATATTCTTGAGCGGCTTGAATTTCAAGTCAAGTAATTATCATGCAAGTAATGCAAAATGTAAGAATTATTATCTCTCTCTCTCTCTCTCTCTCTCTCTCTCTCTCTCTCTCTCTCTCTCTCTCTATATATATATATATATATATATATATTATATATATATATATATATATACATATATATGTATATATACATCATATACATATTTATATATGTATATATGTACATGTATATATATACATACATACATATATATATATATGATATATATATATATATACATACATATATATATATATATATATATATATATATATATATATAGAGAGAGAGAGAGAGAGAGAGAGAGAGAGAGAGAGAGAGAGAGAAGAGAAGAATTAACCATAAACGTCACGCGGTATTCTGAAGCGAATAGACTATAAATAGTATGAAAAAAAAAAAAAACAGAAGAAGGAAGTTACATCAATGTCTCTATAGGTGAACCAAGTACTGTCAGAGTGCGTATCGGATGAAATATTTATCGACAAAGACCTTGTTTAGAGGCAGGTGTTCAAAGGCGAGCCATTCCTCGAAGGAAAATATACGAAAAAAATATATATAACCGTAAGGTTGTTTTTACAATTCAGAGTCACCTTGAATTCACCCTACATATTATACATCAACGGCTACCGAGCTTAGTACTACTACTTCTACACTCCCGTCCGCTCGATAGACGACAGGTTGTCAGGTGTTATAAAACGGTTGAGCCGCCTCTACCACGGCCTCTATACTCTGTATGGGTCTATGGGCGGATAAAAGCTCGCTGTTATGGATTTGTGTGGAAACGTCACTGATATTTCGGGGCGCGGCCGATGACGTCGCCGTGTTTGCTATACGGAAACGTGACACTGTAGCTCGTTGCATTACAGTGAAAGATAAATGGATCGCACGGGCACAGTACTATACGGTGCTGCATGATTAACAGAAAAACAAGTGAAGCAGATAGAGGGAAGTCTATAATCGGTGTTTATACTTTTTTGCCTGCCATAGATGTCGTTCAATTTATTTAATATTAGGCGGGGATAAATCTCTAATTTTTCTTATGTGTGGCCTCCTACACTATATGAGTATCAAGTGTTAGTGTATACACAAATATGCAAACATACACACACGCACACGTGCGCGCACACACACACACCCATATATATATATATATTATATATATATATATATATATATATATATATGGGTGTGTATATATATATTATATATATATATATATATATATATATATATATATATATATATATATATCCACAAAACATCATTTGATAATATCTTTTAGAACAGTCTGTTTAAAAACAAACATACACACATTCCCCTTTTGAATACTCTGCCATTTGGTTTTTAAGAAAAAATAAATAAATAAAGAGTCTGTATAATCATGTCGGTAAATTCCACTGTCTTGAAAGGAACGAACATGGTCGATCCTTCTCCCAAGCGAGGTCAAGAGCTTTACGCAGGTAATCTTGCTAATCGTATCAGCAATGCTCTCTTCAACGCCCACGGGCCTCCACAACGATTAACCAGAGACATATAAGCGACCAAGAAACAGTTTGAAAGCAGAGAAATGATTTAGAGGAAGGTATTCGTTAGCATCCATTCTGTCTATCAAAAAGTTTTGACCAGATGGGATCATTTTTTTACGCGACATCTAAAAACAAATTGTTTCAGTGAGTTATCGGTAAACTTAAGCATTATCTCTCTCTCTCTCTCTTGTTCATGCGTTAAAACTCTTACTGCTATTCAACGGAATAGAATCTCTTTCTGTCTATCTTTTCTCACTTTTCCGTGTTGCTTCATCTCTTTAGTCATTCTTTCAAAGACCGCCTTTCTCTCTCTCTCTCTCTCTCTCTCTCCCTCTCTCTCTCCACACATTACATTCAATCTTACTGCAATCCAGTAAAATAGCAATTTATTTTTTGGTGTATTATCTTTTCTCACTTACGTTTCCATCTCTCTATTGACTCTCTCAAAACACTACTCCATCTGCCCTTATTCTCTCTCTCTCTCTCTCTCTCTCTCTTTTCAGAAACTGCTCCTAATTTCTTTCTCCCCCACTTCTGGGGCTATTTACACTTTAATCATGCCGGTATTTCACAACCGCCATCTCTACTGTCCCATTTTTACCGTATTATGCCCCCTTCACGAGCTTGGGTTAGGCTTGAAATGAGGGAGAGGGGGGGCGGGGCTGAGGAGGGGAGGAAGGGAGAGACGGAAAGAAGAGAGGAAAGGGAGAGAGAGAGAGAGAAGTCTTCCTTTCCCTTTCCCTCAGTACCCTTTGGCTCCTGGTCCCCTTTTCTCTGCTACTTTTTCCCTGCTACTAAGTTGTGAATCAGCATCTGAACTCCTCCATTTTTCGGATCATTTCGTCTGCTCCCTTTTTTCTTTTTTTTCCACTTTTCGGGTTTCGTCTTTATCGAGATTGCAGTGATGTAGCGTTAATTTTATATCGTTTATATTTTCTATTACTCTAAGTCGTACAACGGCAGTACCAGTAAGCCTTTCGTTCGTTCTATCTAAGTCCTTTTTTTTTTTACTAAGTCATTTCCCTTCAGATTCTTTCAACTGTATCGTTTTACAGACTTGTTTGTGTTCCCTTTTAAACTGTTTTTTTTTTTTTCGCTCATTTTAAATGTTTTTTATCTGGCCTTTTAGCTCATTTTAAAGACTTTTCTTGTCTCTCATCTCAACTGTTCATCATCTTATTCAGTCTCTATTGCTCGTTGTTTTCCTCGACTGTTCGACGTGGACCTTCGTTTCACGCATCGAGAAAATGGCACAGCTTATGAATATTTCATATCGTGGGACGTAACCTTGCCCGTTTCCGTTTAGAAATCAAAACAACAGACTCTTTGGGTGATATGTTGTCGCTGGGAGATTTTTTTTCCTTTTCAGCTCTTGTGGTCCTTGAAGAGGCGCGTGCTCTTAATCATAGCTATTTCATTTCGTATCTTTTCCTGCCCATTAATCAGATGTACTTGGATAGGAAGTTTTGCCTGCCTGTTCGTGGGCAAGTTTTTTCTTCATTAATTAATTTTCTATCGCCAATTTTTCCGTAAATAAGCACGCTTGAATCTTTTCCACGTCTATCGACATGATGCTCCATCGTTCAGATCGACACCTCTCTCGCTCTCTCTCTCTCTCTCTCCTCTCTCTCTCTCTACCATCTTAATTAGCATGAACTGTCTGTAAATAAGTCGACCAGACTGACCTTCGTGTCTTTGCGAATGAAAGTCGAATTTTCTGTTTATCTGTACTGTGCTAGATTTTTCTATATCACAGTCACTTCAAGTGCATTCTCTCTCTCTCTCTCTCTCTCTCTCTCTCTCTCTCTCTCTCTCTCTCTCTCTCTTAATTAGCCTGAAATGTCTGTAAAAACAGTCGACCAGACTGACCTTCGTGTCTTTGAGAAGGAAAGCTGAACTTTGTCTAGACTGTGCTAAATTTTCTGCATTGCAGTCACATCAAGAGCCTTCGTCAGCAATTCGATTATTTTGACTCTCCTTTGCTAATCTTAGATTTATCAAAACATTGGCATTGCTGCCAACTGTTAAACTTACAGTAAAAGCAGCGACAGTACTGAAAAGTTAAGGAATCACTGTTGCCATCCTGGTGAAAGCTAATATTTATGGGCTCGGCAAATAAAAAGACTGTACAGTCGTCCAAGATACCCACCAGGTAAAACCTCACAAGTTCATATGGGTCTCATGCGATCGCCCCAAATTACAAGCTTACCTGTGTAAATGAGTCGGGTCCCCATTGGGTGGCCTTTACTGTAATGGCCGGAAAGCCTAAGTGGCGTGTCTAGTTACTATTTAAGTGAAATTTGGTTGTGGGCCAAATACTGTGCAGAATTTTAGAATTCTCTGACATAAATGGCATGCATGGAAGTGTACAGTACCTGGTAGTTATATGGGAGCTTATTAAAGGATTCGGGTATATGGATTTGATGAATCGTCATGGAGTGAAACATGAAAAACAGGTAAATTCTGACCGACAGACAGACAGAGAGACAGACATAAGGCAAAGCTATAATCCCCGATTTTGTCATGAGTGGCCAAAGCTTGGTCAGTATCACAATTTATTTCCTTAAATGTCTAAATGCCTTTCTTATATTCTTTTTTACAATTTTGTTACTCTAATCTATGGCCTCTATTATTCTACGCATAATGAAGTGTTAACAAATGACTCTCGCAAAAATTAATAAAAAATGGGAATGGATCCTAATCTATAAGTTTATTTTCTAATATTTCCCCGCTTGTGTCTCATTCAGCGACTCGATTTGCGAGAGGAAACTGAGAGAAAACATTTTCGAGTGGAAGACGGCAAGACGAGGTAAGAATAGAAATAACATTGCAAGAGAGAGAAGAAATGGAGACCATAACAGTGCACATTTTCCGAGTAAATTTTCCTCGCGTATTGTAACTGGTTACAGAATTGATATGCACTTCGGTCTTGTCACCGGGTGGGAGAACCTACACTCTTTTCTTCCCAATAAACTACTCTGAATAGCAAAATGGTCACAGCTTTTTGTTCATAACATTTATTCTTGTGTCAGGAAAGGCCATGATTGTTAGGGCTTTGGGGACACGACAGACATGATTATTCCATTCGGCATTTAAATAATACGTTTTATAGTTATAATAATAAGAAAGATCAAATATGCAAAGCCTTTATGAACATTTCCCCAAGAGACAATTGTTCACTCCATACAAAACGTGAATAATCTCATACCTTTCACCCATAAAACTGCATATATAGGAAACCAGCATCTTGAGCACACCTGAAATCAATGTCTCATTTATATATATATATATATATAATATATATATATATATATATATAATATATATATATATATATAATATATATATATATATATATATATTATATATATGTATCCTCGACGAGAATCCAGGAAAGAAGATAATTACCCTCTTCATCCAGGCACTCAGAGTGACAACGGATTTGTATGATAAAGACGGATCAGTAGCTAGTATCTATGTCCATTAGTATCTGAAGTTCTTACAGTGATTCAACGAAAATGATATTGTGCTTCAGTGATTATGAATCGCGTATAAAAGATTATATACTTGGGGAAACTGTAAAACATTAGTTTTTAAGGAAGGCGCGTCTTTCCATTAAAATTCCTTTTTCGAGAGGAGACCTATTAGATTTCGTTTATAAAACCATCACTGAAGATATTACTGAAAACTAATTTTAGAAAATTTTCATGGTCAGTACCGCGCATACACTTTTCAAGCCGAAAGCGAGAGAGAGAGAGAGAGAGAGAGAGAGAGAGAGAAAGAAAGAAAGAAAGAAAGAAAGAAAGAAAGAAAGTAAAGAGAGAGACAGAGAGAGAGACAGAGAGAGGGGGGGGGGGGGGGGCGGGGGGGGGGGATTTGCGAAGCGGGAAATCATCTGCATATAGGAAAATACCACAACAGCGTGATTGCAAGAGGTCATTCCTCAAGAACAAAAAGTATAAGAGAGGAAAGGATAAATAATGATTGAGGGACGTAAAATGAAATTAAGGAAAGGAGAAGATGTGACACGATCAACAACAGAAGAAACAAAGAGTTTATGGAAAAAAAAAATCTCATATTAATTTACATAGTAAGGGTGTGGAACTGAACATATGAACAGGTCTAACAATTCTTCATGTCAGCTAAAGTCGAAACCCTAAGATTGCTAAGATTTTAAAGAACAGCATTCGAGATTCTAGGAGAATGAAGTGACCACCGAGCAGAGATCTTAAAAGGCTTCAGTTTCAGTAGAATGAGAAGCAAAATGGAAAAAGCTTCGTTACAGGATTAGGCTTCACTTGAGGTTCCTATAACGCCTACGTCATTTTGACCGTATAAATATAATGAATTCTAGAACCGAAGCACCTTCGTGTCAGTTAGGGCTATTTTCCTTCCCACGAACAATTTTTATTGTGCCCTTTTTATTTCTTGATTGTGACCTTTTTATTGTGTTCTATCGCTGGAAACTTACTTTAAATATCCCTAATTAACCAATAGACTGTATTGACTGACACTCTTGCAATCTTATCACACGCAGTAAAGTTTTTACTGAAGTCAACGAGTTTATTACCAATAAAATTAAGGCAGGAAGAGTATCTCTTTTTGAAAATAAAAAAAAATAAAAAATGATTTGTTTCCAGACTTGTTATAAGCAGCTTATGAATAATAAAACTCTAATGACACGCCTTAATGCTGGGTTTTATTCTTCAAAGGTATTTGTTACTCTTCGCTTATCTAGGGAATTACTCGTTATGAAATAGGAATCCAAATTAAGGTGCCGGTAACTATGGGATATTTCTTTCCATTAGAGAAATTTTATGGCACCATAACACTCGCAGGTTGAAACATATATCATATTTATATGACGAGTTTTTTTTTATTTTCTAGCAAATGAATATATATATGTATATATACACACACACACACACACACACACACACACACACACACACATATATATAGGTATATATACAGTATACATATATATATATTTTATATATATACTATATATATATATATATACAGAAAATAGAATGGTACTCATAAATATGATTCAATATTCTGATACTCTATACACTAAAGGAATAACGTTTACCCAAGTGTGATTATAATTGATAAATGCCTCTTTCAGGACCAGGTTTCGAACCTGCGCCTTGCAGTACCGAAACAGTGACAGTCAATTTATCAGACACACACATACATACATACATACAATACATATATATATATATATATATATATATATATGTGTGTGTGTGTGTGTGTGTGTGTATGTGTGTGTGTGTGAGTGTGGGCGTGTCTGTATACATCTATACATGCATAACATTACTTCTGATAATGTCTATATGCACACTATCAGCGTTCATTTGCATGTTTTCGAAAGAAAAAAAAAATGAAACATTACGAGCATCTGAGCACAATTAAAAAGTGTCTCCACCTTCTGAAGCCTTCCAGAGGAGGAAGAAAGATTTACAGATTTACGTCTTTACTTGAAGAAGTTCTCTCCACCGCTCTCGAGTTCTCGAGAACACAAACCAAAACTTACAAAGGGAGATGTCCGAGAAATGGTCTTCGAATGAGCGCATGATGCCGTAATTCCCGGATGTAAAAGAGCCCTAAAAATCTACATATACGGTTTCCACGAACAACTTACGAAGCTTTAAATTCAAAATGCCTCGTAACTCGCTCCCGAATAGCCTTGTTGCTGCTGTGGTCCGAGGGGAAAAGCGTCCGGGACTCTGGAACGGATGGGAAAAGGGGGTGGGGAGGGGACTGGGGGGGGGGGGGGGTAGGTAGGCTTTCCAGGGAACCCCTGCTGGAAGATGTTTAGTTTAGACTTCAAGGAAAGGACTCGAGTATGTTTTCACTCTTCTGTTTGTTAAGCTCCTTAATTCTCCCATGCTTTCTGCATTTTTACCAAAAACAACCATTATTCCATTAACTGGATTTCTAGAGTGACAAACGCCATACAATTATGCTTCCTAAACAGCCATGATTCTTCCGGTTGAATTTTTTGGACTAGAACCCACACCATATATGGATTTTTTTTTAAATTTTTTTTTACTGTCGTCTGATTATGATAAAGAAAACCCTCCCTGTTGCAAACCCGTAGATATTGCATTTCTCTTGGTTTCCTTGATTTTCCATCTGTCAATGAAGCAAGCAATATTATTTTCAAAGCTACTGCTTACAAACTCTTTACGAGATATTACCAAAATTAACATTATTATTATTATTATTATTATTATTATTATTATTATTTTATTATTATTATTATTATTATTATTATTATTATTATTATTATTATTATTATTATTATTATCATTCAGAAGATGAACCCTATTCATATGGAACAAGCCCACAGGGGCCACGGACTTGAAATTCCAAAGAATATGGTGTTCATCAGAAAGAAGCATCAGAAGGTATTGGGAAATGCAGAATGAAGAGATCACCTATTAACAAAAGAAAAAATAATTTTAACAAATTAATAAGTACACAGATAAAAATGTCAGTAAATTATCAAAATGTGAATTATTAAAATACAAGGGGAAATTGTATCAGGGTAGTGTTAGAGTAGAATGGTATCAGGGTTGTAACAACAACAACAGGTTTAAAATCCGGTGATTTGGCAACGATGTGCCCTTCAAGAATAGTCCTCACCTTCACTGGCATCATTGCTTTTCTCAGAAAGGGGCCATCGCCATAGAAAACTGGAACTGTGAGAAATATCTCTCATTTACAGTACAGTAGGTTGTCCACAGCGTTCATGCATAACTATCCGAAAAAAACGGTTGGGTATTTAGACCATTCTCGATGCACAATGCATGATCAATATTATGAATAATATTAGCTGGTTAGGGAAGGTAATTGTCTACGTGCAGAGATCAGTGTACAGGCAATGCTAATCTTCCTTTGGCAAGCATGTGCTTATGTGCTTGACTTTCCGAGGAATATTAGTCATTTAGAACCTGTTATGCTTGCATGATTTCGTTAGTCTGACGTGATAAGGTTCTGTTTGCAGACTTCCTGAATGCGTAGTAGGCTATATTCAAGAAGGCCGCTTCCTGCTCCTGTAGCAGCACAAAAATTTTCAAGATATTTTTTTTACGAACGTAGCTTAAGTTTTATTTTATTTATAAATTTATTTTTTTTCTCTCTCTCCTTTTTTTTTTTTATTGTTTTGTTTAGATTCATGTAGCCTTATTTCGAAGTTTCTTGAAAACTCAGTCAAGGAGTTCGCGAAATTTGGCTAGTATTAATTAATAGGACTCCAAATTACGTTTTAAAAAAAATCTTACTAATCAATATAATATTTTTGACCTGACAACGGAGAAAGATGCTACTGAAGATACCATGTATAAGCTTTCAACGGAGTGCATTTAACATAAGTTACAGTAAATTTGCTTAAAATATGTCATATAGTTGAAGTAAGGAAGTTCGATGTTTAGTTGTATGCATTCAGTTATTGTTTTAGTTTACCTGAGTAAAATTCCTGACTGAATATCTTTTTTATACAAAGTACAGAAGAACATCTGAAATCAGTTTGAGTAAAAATTAGTTGCAAGAAATGAGATAGTGTAGTTCTGGTCATGAGAAGTACACAGAAGTTACATGGAATCAACCTACTTTGGCACTAGAAGCATTTCGGTAAAGGTGTGCCTGGAGTAGCAAAATAGCCAAATCTCGAGTATACTTTGCATAAATTCAAAAACAGATTTGGCTGTTTTCGATCGTAATGCAAAAACCGTTACGATGAGCATTCTGTTTTTTTTTTCTTTTTTTTTTCTGAGAAAACTGCGCCCTTCTCTGCTTATGAAACTGAAGCTAGACATCCTTGAATACTAAAAGGGCAGCATAAACATCCCTTCTTACAGCAATAAATGTTAAGTCTTTCTAAGTTATGAATGGGGGATTTAGAAATTGGGTAGACACCCCCCCCCCCGCCACAAAATCAGTATATTAATTTTTTCTGGGACTTTTTCTTACAACACTCTCATACGTTTACAAGCAACTTATGGTATTCTTAGACTTCGTAGAAATTAATGGTGGAATAGAATATCATTCTTACTTTTATTTTCAGATGGAGTCGTTATTATTGGACATCAACTTGCTGATTTTGACATGGATGCTATTGACAAAAGGTTTGGTCCAAAAAAAAAAAAGATTCTATAATGTATGGTAATGGCTGAAAGGTAATGGTAAATATTGCTATTACAGTCTGTAATTTTTCTCCCTCTTTCTCTCCTGATCTGTGGATGTCTATCTTTATAAGAACTACGTCTATTTTCTTATCATGCTTTCCTCTGTTTCTTGATTCTTACCTCTTTCCCGGTCTCTAGTGCACCTTCCTCCTCCTCCTATTCCGCCACGGAGGAAGAACATTCATAAAACGAAGACGTTCTATACAGCCTCCTTCCCCCACCCATGTCCGCCTATCTCCTACCCCCACCCACTTCCTCCCCCATCCTCCATCAAAGGACATTCATATCAGTTGGGGTTCTCTAACTACACTTAATACCCTTCCGAAGTCCGGGAGATTGCCTGAATCTCTTCTCCCACTTTTACCCCCTCTACAGTTCTCCATCTCCCTTCCCCTCTCTCTCAGCCCTCTCCCATCCACGCATACTCACCCATCTTCCTCCTCCCTCCCTCCTCCCTCCCATTACCTTCTTCTTTACCCTGGGTATTCCAATCACCCTCCATCCAACCTCCCTCCCTCCCCTTCCCTCACTCTTTACCCTGGGTATCCCCCAATCTCCTCGGTCCATCCTAACTCTTCCCCGCTCCACCCAAACCCCCAAAACCACTCCCCTCCCCTCCTCCTCCTCCTCCTCCCCCAGCCGGAGGATTCTTTCCCTTAAGAAAAATATGTCTTTGAAGAACTTCATTGGTATTTCCATCAGAAGTCCTTTTCCGCTTTTAAATTGCAAGAGCTTCCTTCTGAGGTTGCCTGTGACAGCAGCCCCGGGAGGTCTTTGATACCGAACCATCATGCCCCCGCTATGGAAATTGACAACCCAGCCTTTGGATTCGACTCCTCGCCTCTCTCTCTCTCTCTCTCTCTCTCTCTCTCTCTCTCTCTTTCTTCTTCCGTGAGTTTTTTTTGTTTATTTCCATCTCTTGATTCTTGCTCGTATTTGCCATCTCCTTCTGTATCCTCCAGGCTTTGGGTTGGCTTTTCTCTCTCTCTCTCTCTCTCTCTCTCTCTCTCTCTCTCTCTTCTTCTTCTTCTTCTTCTTCTTCTTCTTTCGTGAGGTTTTCATTTCAATCTCTCGATTCTTGCTCGTATTTGCTATCTCCTTCTGTATCCTCCAGGCTTTGGGTTTGGCTTTTCTCTTTCTTTCTCTCTCTCTCTCTCTCTTCTTCTTCTTCTTCTTCTTCTTTCGTGAGGTTTTCTTATTTCAATCTCTCGATTCTTGCTCGTATTTGCTATCTCCTTCTGTATCCTCCAGGCTTTGGATTGGCTTCTCTCTCTCTCTCTCTCTCTCTCTCTCTCTCTCTCTCTCTCCTTCATTCTTTCTGCTTCCGTGAGGCTTTTTTTCCTCTCTTTATTCTTGCTGCCATCATCTTCTTTATCCTCCAGCCTTTGGATTCCACTCTTCACTTCTCTCTCTTTCTCCTTCTCTCCTTCTTCCGTGAGGGTTTTATCACACACTCTCTTTATTCTTACTCGTATTTGTTCCTCCTACCTGGCATCGTCATTATCATCTTCATCATTTCATTCTTTTTCTCCTGCCTAACATCTTTAATATCATCATCATCATCATCATTTCGTTCTTTTGTTCGTCTTCTTCTTGTGTCTTCCTATCTCCTCGCTCCTTTCTTGTTGCTCTCCCTTTAGTGCGTCATTTACTTTTTTTTTTTTTTTTTTTTAACCTTTCCTTCCTTCGTCTAGGAAATGATAAGCAATCCCCAAAAACTCCAGTTTTCTAGGAAAATGAAGAATTAACGCACTACCAAGAAAGAGGACGTGAAAACTCGATTTGCTTAGTAAAAAAAAAAAAAAAAAAATAAAAAAAAAAAAAACTTGTTCGTTATCAACATACATAGAGCCTTGGATGTGGCAAGACGTGGCAAGATGTGGCAACACTCCCTGTGAAATTTCATTCTCGTCGGTCACACCGTTCTCGACTTATTCCACCGAAGCGAATGACAATTGGATTTTGTAATGACGTCCTAAAAAACCACGGTCATACGTAAGTTACTTAACGAGCTCAAGAGAACGGTTATTCAGATAATTTGTTTCCTCGTTTTAAGCGATTTTGAACCTAAGGTCGACCTATAAAGGAAGGGTTTTTCTACGACGTCATTTTTCTTGTTGATTTAATGTTCAAACGACGGGGTCTCATTTAGTGCGTCTTGTACCCTCACAAGGTCTTGTTTATGTCGGGCTAAATGTATAACCCGTCATTAATATTGAACTGCGTCCTATAAGCTCGCATGATCTGTTTATTGAACAAATGACCATGAGATAAACATACTGTTTGTATCTCATTTCCTCTGGTTTTACCTGAGTAAAATGACATCAAGCTCATGGTATTCAAGTAATCAATTGACCGATGAAATTATTATTCTTATTTCCAATCACGGAAAATCTGTCGTTACTGCATTTGTTAACTACAGTATCAATACTATTCGTCATTACAGAAAGAAACATAATCATCTCACGAACCTATTCTAGAACTCTTTAAGATATTTCTCCCTTTACTTACTGAATGAAAGCTATTTCTTCCCACAGGTTTAAGATCATGATTCGTAAGTGCGCATTTTGAATTCCTTCCGTCTGCGTGACCATTTCGTGTAAATTCAAGTCTCAAAACATATATTCTTCTGCTATACCTAATGCGATTATCATACGCTCGCCACCTGTTCCAGTTCCGACTAAATTACCCAATGTGTTTACCTGTTCACCAGAACTTCATAAACATGAGTAAGCAGAAGGAAGGATTATATTAACATTATTTCACACTTGAATATAAAAGATTTTCATCGCAGGATTTAGTATATGGCTGCAAACGCAGAAAGTAGTTCCCTGTATAATTTTACAAAATCCTGTATATTTTATATATATATATATATATATATATATTATATATATATTATATATATATATAATATATATATCATAAATATAAACAGTACGCCACCCACACATATATGTCCCTATATATACATATAACTATATATAATATATATATATATATATATATATATATGTTATACACATGCATAGTATATATACGTTATACATACATATGCAATTTATATGTGTGTGTATATGTATAATATACATACATACACACATATATAAAGTATATACAGACATTACGCCACTAATAGTTCTACCTTTCCTCGAGAGCGCTATTTGTGTCGGTGGTCATCTTCACAGATAAATTTTGCAATTCTTCCGCAAGCAGTTGCAACATTAGATCGTCGCTTCTATTCTGCAGAAGGTAATGGAGGCAGATCATGAAAGATCCTTAATATATGGACGTTGGGATATTGATGCTGCTCTATATTTACTTCGCAGAATGTTTTCAAAATTGGTTGTTGACTTATTTGCATATAGCTGCTTCTTTGATATTTATTATGATTCACGTTATTCTTAAATAAATATACACCGTCATATCTACTATATATATATATATATATATAATATATATATAATATCTAATATATATATATATATATAATATATATAAATGTTACATTAGGTGACTAATAGTTACATCTACCTTGAAAATGCTATACATGTTTCACGCCGTCTGCTATATTATACAATCGTTACATTAACCAGAGTACAAAAGGTCAGTCTTGGCTCTGTCACCTCTGATTCTATGTTTTTGTATCTTTGCGATATCAATGACCTTACGGTTCTAAGGACGGATAAACTTCGGTGTATTTTTTACTTGTAATAATCAAAAATACTTGTTTATGTAGTACTCATAATATTTTCACTGATTCACGGAGTCCTTTATACCGAAGCATTTTTATTTATTTCTGTGTACATTAGGCTAATTATGGAGAAGATATTGAAAAATGTACTTAAACCTCTCTTATACTTATGGAAAGAGTATTACTTTTAATCCATGACTTTAACATAAATACAAGTATAACTAGGGTGACCATTTATATGAGATGTAAAGGGGGGGACACCCGCATAAATGAACAAGGACGTATATATATATATATATATGGATGGATGTATATATAGTTATATATAAATATATATATATATATATATATATATATATATATATATATATATATATATATATACACACATCTGAACAAATGAAAGAGTATGATTCAGTCAGCATTTATTCAGAGCAAGTGTTACTTTCAATAGTAAAATATATATCTTTGATAGCATAAAAAGGAAACTTACAGGCATGATTCTATGAATGGTAAAAAAAAAAAACACACTTAGTCATTTATTACAATTTGTTCATTCAATGTTAGACTCATGACGGGCAAACTCCGTAAAGCCCTGGGGACATTAGTACTACGTCCCCCGAAGGTAGTGATTTTTGAGGGGACAGAGATTCGAAATGGGGGACTGTCCCCCGCGAAGAGGGACGTCTTGGAATATTTTAGTTAGGTAAGCTAAAGTTATTACAGAGATCAGTGCAAAATATAGTGATGAAGGTTTTAAATTCATCTGACAGAATGAAAGAAACTGAAAAAGGAGGACGGATAAAGTAAAAATAACTCCGGCGCAACTGAGTTTTCTGTACATCGTATAATCAAGGCCACCAAAATCAGATCTAGCTTTCGGTGGTCTCGGCATATATTCTGTATGAGCCGCGGCCTATGAAACTTTAACAACGTCCCTCTGGTGGCCTGGTATTTATCGTTGCCAGACACCAGATTATGGCTAACATAACCATAAATAAAGTAAAATCAAATAAAAACTACTGAGGCTAAAGGGGTGTAATTTGGTAAGTTTGATGATTGAGGGGTGAATGATCAACGTACCAATTTGCAGCCCTCTAGCCTCAGTAGTTTTGAGGGTCTGAGGGCGGACGGACAGACAAAGCAAAATGCATGCAGAAGAAAAAAGTCAATCTCGAATAATCTAGATTCTGCAGCCGTCACAAACGCATTAAACTCAATCTGAATGGAAGACGTAAGGCGAAGCGCAGAGAAGCGAAGGATCAAAAAATAAAAAAAGTGAAAGAAAAAGTAAAAAGTAAAAAAAAAAAAAAAAGTGAACTTTGCAGCCGCGAGCGCTGCATATAACTATAAAAATAACTCGCAATATAAAAGTCACTTCCAATGTAGAACGATCTGGTTTTCTCAGAGCTCAGACCATAACTTTTCCCTCCATATCTTTTCGGAGGAGGGTTTTGGAGGGGCTGTTTCTTCCCTACTCCCCACCGCTTCCCCCTTTTATTTTGGGGGTTGGGGGGTGGGCGGGCAGCAGGGGGGGGGAGGAGGGGGAGGGGGAGGGGGTGGGGGAGTGTGGAATCCTTTCGTATCTAACATGATTTTCACCAAAGATCAGAATTGCTTCCGTTGGCGACGAGGGAAACTTCTTCTTAAAAAGCAACCGATTCATGGAAGACCCATTTTAATAATTTCTCCGCAAATTAAAGCAGCGTCTTCCCCTTGTGCTCGAAATCTGGAGAAACCCGAATCTCCCTCCCTCTCTCTCTCTCTCTCTCTCTCTCTCTCTCTCTCCTGGATGCCAAATGTTTAATTTTCTCTCTATCTCGGATGCAAAATGTTCCGAGTTATTTCTCTCTCTCTCTCTCTCTCTCTCTCAGATGCAAAATTCTCTTTCTGCGAAAGTTTTATTCTCTTTCGCTCTTTCTCTCTCTCTTTCTTAGATGCGAAATGTCTATCTCTCTCTCTCTCTCTCAGATGCAAAATTCTCTTTCTGTCTCTCTTTTCTCTTATATGCTTAATTTTCTCTCTCTCTCTCTCTCTATCTCTCTCTCTCTCTGCACATCCGGCCATCTTCACCCATATCCCTTATACTTTCACTTCTTCTTCTCCTCCTCCTCCTCCTCCTTCTTCTTCTTGTCCTCCTCCTCCTCCTCCTCCTCCTCCTCCTACTCCTCCCAGGTCCTATTAAGCGGAGGGTAAGTTTAAATCCTCTCGGAGAATCTCCTCCCTTTCGACCGGGATCTCTTTACTGTCTCTCTAACTCGCGCAATATGTAAATTGGAAACCGCAGTCGGAGGATCCGACTCTCCCATAAACTCGCGAGCCGATGCGATTTTGTTTCTCGACTGCTGCTGCTGCGTTTCGGGATTTCGGGTTTATGCCTCTATGAAAATTCAGACTCTCCTCCTCCTCCTCTTCCTCCTCCTCCTCCTCTTCTTCTTCTTCTGCCCAGATTCGAAGAGCGTTCTTTATCGCCTCTGAAAAATATATCATTGTCTCGGAGTTGCATATTTTTCTTTCGTGGTTTGGATAGATTTGGACAGATAATGAAATGATAGAATGGAAGAGATATAGAATATAGAATTTAGGCCAAAGGCCAAGAGCTAGTATCTATGATGAAATCATTCAGCGCTGAAAGGTAAATTGTCAGTAGGAAAGGCTTAAAGACCGTAACAGGAGGAAAAGGCTCTCAGCTGCACTATGAAATAGTTGTTAAGATAAATCCAGACGATGTGTTTTCGCGTTCGATTTTCCGCAAAATACCTCTGACGCATTCGACAGTGCACATAGCGCATGCGATGGCGCATGCGTTTTATCTCGG